>NC_092672.1:29358860-29661890 GCF_964355755.1 Antedon mediterranea
ACGTATATTAAATCTTTCAAAATAGTTTTTTTTTAAAAGAAAATCGGCCTGTCTTCACCATTTTGATGCTATACTCGAGGAGCTATTCAACCGGTTTTCAGCTATTAAAACCAATTATCGTAGAAGGAGATAGGTAAATGCGAAGCATCCTCGTATTATTGTGTGCGGGTATTTTTCAAGATGGATATGCATTAGAGAGTGTATACCACGATCAGAAAACACCCCTATTTGAATCGTTGAACCTAAATTCGTTTAATCGTCAATAACTAATTATCGAACTCAATTTAATTAGTAAACAGGGTTACATCAGGTGGTTAAAATCAGTACCGAAAGTACGAACCAACTTTATATACCATCGAGTAAACATTCTAGAAATAACGCGTGATTTACCAACTTTTGCCCTTAAATACATTTATATATAGATGAACACAGAGAGAATGAATACAGTCAAACACGATTTAATCTGTAGCCAAATATAATTGCCATCTTGAGAATTTTATAATAAACTTGAATTGTCCGTATTGCATGGTATCGGCCTGCTACATTCCTGACTTATTTTATGATGGAATGGTATCTTCATATTTATAAAATTCGTATCAAACATGGATTGTTTTCTTACAACAATTGCAATAATGAATATTATAGCCCTAATATATTTGTTGTACTCATACATCTACTTGTATCATCATTAGCATCAGTGTTATAAATAATTATATATTTTAACTGTCTGATCAATTTATTTTATTTATTTATTTTATTCATTTCGGCAATAAACATAAAATAATAATTACAAAAAAAAACCAAAAAACATAGAAATATATATATATATATGAAAAACAAGACACGAGGCCGAGGAAAGACAAAAGCATTAAACAAAACGCTGTCACCGGTAAGGTGTGTCTCTCCAACAAATAAATTGAAATAAGAAGCACTGGCTTTACAACGTTACTCATAATTATTACATAGTATTTATGTGTGCGGGTATTTGTCGGCATCGACATCCATTAGACATAGTATACCACGATCGGAAAACACCCCTTAGGGGCAAATCGTTGAACCTCTAACTAATTTTCTAACTCAACTTAATTAGTAACAGGGTTACATTAGGTGGTTAAAATCAGTGCCGAACGTATGAACCGACTTTATCGACTACAAAATCTAGAAGTAACGTGCGATTTACCGAATTTTGCCCTTACGTAAATTTATATATAGATTACCCCCCCCCCCCTATCCCAAAATGTTGTGTTGCATATTTTCTGTAGGTGCGTTGTTATATAATCATAAAAAATGACTATTAAGCTGAACAAATGGCATTGCTATCATTATATTTCTGAAATTTACACATAATAAGCTTTCCAAAAATGTATGGTAGCATTTGATCTGATACTGTTTTCGCATAAAATTGGACCCGGCCCGTGGAATATTAATATATGCAGAGGCCAATGTGCAAGTTAGTTGTCTGTTTCCACACACAACTACCGTAATGTTCGATAATAGTAATTTGAATGCATTTTCATTAAGAGTTTTTGCCTATTGATAGGCCTAGATACCAATGTTGGTGTGTACATTATTCTATCAATGACACAAATTATTGATGCCCATTGATTGCAGTGCTCCGTTGTTTGAGTGTAATGATTTGCGTCAAACAACGAGTAATCAGGTATTCCTCCTAATTAGATTAAATTGAATATCCTTTCATAATGATATTTGTTTGTTCATTAAAATTCGAAGATTAGGCAATTATATACCTACTATTGTTATGCTATTATAAATTCCACTGAATTGTTTAATTAGAAATAATATAAGAGTACCATAAAACCTTGAAAAGAAGCCCATAAATATGGTTTTCAAAAGTCTCAAAAAGATTCTCACTGATAACTCCGTAGGGGAAGATACCAGTGGAAATGTACGTGGGGAGTAGGCCTAGGTGGAAATTTCCAGGTGGGGAACTTTTTTCTGTCAGTATTTATTTTTTTAAAGATGACAACACGAGGCACCTTTGGATTCGTACCGTAATGATTTATAGCAATAATCAACTATTTATGGAACAAAACCTTGTGTATATTGTATAGACCTAATCATTCAATGTGGCTTTTTGTTCATCAATCAGTTTTAAGTATGTTTGTGTTTTTGTTTTAAAATGTTAGTTATCAATTTATAATTCTGAAAATAAGTTTATTTATCAGTGGAGAAAATGAGGCACCTTTGAATTCGTACCGTAATGATTTATAGCAATAATCAATTATTTATGGAACAAAACCTTGTGTATATTGTATAGACCTAATCATTCAGTGTGGCTTTTTGTTCATCAATCAGTTTTAAGTATGTTTGTTTTTTGGCTTAAAATGTTAATATTTAATTCTGAAAATAAGTGTATTTATCAGTGGGAAAATTAGCGCAATCTATCGATCATCAAATATATTTCATCTCAAGTAAGTTAAGTATCAATCATTGCATGGGTATGAATTTAGACTTGCCCCAAGTCTGTATTTATTAGTCCACGTTTTCGATTTTGTCCCGTCACATGTCAGGATTTCTTCTAAGGACAAAATTACAACTCCGCTCCCAAAGACTTGTAAAAAGACTTTGTTTATGTAGAGCATCTTGTGTATATGTTTGTCTTGTGAACCTCTGAAGGTTCCTAATGATCAGCAATTGCAGGATAAATTAAAATGAAGCTGAAGTAGTATACGTATGAAACGCCATATATGCCAAATATTAATCTTTTACTAATAAGTCAAAACTCCGTCTGGAACCCAGAATTGTACTGTCACTGCCTAAAAACATTGTTTTCATTGTAACAAATGTTTTCCCCTTTATCGTTCTGTTCTTTACCTTTTTTTTCTTGTATCACTGAGCTCTTTCACTTCATCCTCATCATGTTGTGTTTTCTTTCATTACAAAGACATCAAAGAGCCCGATGTTGTATTGATGCTATTTAAAGAGATAAGTATGGGCTATTAATGTGTCCCAGTGTCCCAATGTAAGTCAATCGCTTACTGCTAATTAATTCACACGTTATTCTTGAGGAACGGACAGAGGTTTTTTTTCTTTTGTGGTTCACCACCACCTTTATTCATTAAATGTTTTATTACATAATTTCTAAACATTTTCTACCTTTTTTCATTATTTTCTGTTTTCCTTATTGATATCATAATGTTAACCTTTAGTATCATACCATTAATACAAAGTATTTATTTCTTAACATTTTTGTTTTGTTAAATCGTATATTAATTAAAATATTTAACTACATACATCAAATGGCATTGTTTGATGTACACGGTGCTATTAATCTGCACTCACACATAGTGTACACACATGGAACGGACAGAAGTTAACCTTAACACCTAAAGGTTAATCTCTGTTAATTGCCTATTGATTTCTCCTTATCACTAGCCTCATTATTTGTCTGTTAGTTATCGATTCTTGTTTCTGTAACATAGATGATCGTTGTCTCTTGATAAACGGAAGATAGAAACAGAATAGAAATGTTCTTGTATGGAATTTCAAGACAATTACGATAGTCATTCTTAAAATCTTAAAGCTCTGTCTACACAATCAAACTACTTTGACACAAAAGTATGATGTGCCCAAATATGGTAGTGATATGCCCAAATATGGTAGTGATATGCTCAAATATGGTAGTGATATGCTCAAATATGGTAGTGCTATGACATCATCATTTCCATATATGGTTACATTTTTTTTGTCACATAAAGTTTGATAGTGTAGAAAGAGCTTTAGGGAACACCTAGTAAGTAAGTAAGTAATATTTATTGCTTTCCAAATACAGTACAAATAAATAAAACAGTATAATGTAAATGAAATAAAAAGAGAAACATTAAATATAAAAATACAAGACTAGACAAGAAAATAAGCATGGAAAGCAGGGGATGGCCCTTTAAGCCCAGAGGCTTGTTTCCAAAGGGGTCCCCAACATAATAAAATAATATTACAATAATTATACAAAAATATGGATCTATTATTATTTTATACAGTATTACAAATTAATTTAATTACATGTTAGATTTATGCCGAATTCTGATAATCATTATTATTACAAAAATATCTACTATTATTTACAAGAAAAGTCAATCATAATTTTAGGTCTATATAATTTGCATATTTGTTAATACAAATTTCTTAAGAGTCCTTTTAAAACTATTGTGTGTAAAAATATTTTTTATTTCTATTGGTAATTTGTTCCACAGTGTGATTGCATTAAAAAAAAAGGTCTTACTAACAGTGTAGTTATTCATTGAAACAATAAAATTACAATCTTTACCTCTAGTACCATGGTTATGATTTATCCTATTAAAATTATTTAACATAAAGTCTGGACAACTTTTTGTATATATTGGAAAATATATTGTATATACCTGGAATCCAAACGTATCCTCGTGAGGTAATTTCCCGATTTATCGTAATCAAAACGGTACTGGGTTCATTCATAGAAGCCTTGATGAAGTAAGACTACCTGGTGGTGGCCATAGAATGGTCCCGAGATATATACTTTGGCTTTAGTTGATAGAAGATTAAAATATTGTTAGAGATAGAGACATACGATGTTTGATTATGTGTAGATGTGTGACTTGTTCTATTACCGTATTCAAATGATGTTCCGCATAAGGAGATGAAGATAGTAGTTGGGTGTAATGATTTTAATGAGACCTAATGTGACTGCGAATGTGTTCAAAAGGTATATAGTACAGAAGTGGCTAGTACTATAATACGGATAGCATCAACAGCAGTAAAGTCTAGTTTTCGGCTGACCATGTTTTTTCGAAGAAAAGTGAAGTACTGCAAAGAAGGAGAGAATATCCGACATTTTTGGGAATAGGTCTATATCAATAGTCCTACCACAGTCCTCTAAATCTTACTTTTTTGATGATTAGTCGTGTAAATCAATATTGAATAATATATTATAATACTAATAAATACTAACTAAATAATAATTAATACAAGTGTTTACTTTAGCTGTACTAGTAATACTGCCCTCTGTAACTTGGGGACGGGGCGGTTGAATTTCGTTTATTTGATCAAAATAGAGACTCACATGATCGGAAACTGGTGAAATGCAGTGTATTGAAAAGCAACTCTATGTAATGGTAAAACAGTACTACTACACTACTAAATTTATATATTTTTAAATACTATGCTATTTTAATGTCACATTAGTTACAATTAGTTACAAAATTGGTGGGCAAAAAAATACTTGAAAAACTGTAGTCAAATTGTCAGTCAAACAATGGGTTTTGATTTAATTTGTAAAGTGAATTCATGCTTTTTGTATTTTTTTTTCTACGGAATTGATTAACTTTATTAAAACTGAAAATGGTCTATTTAAAGTGTAATTTTATTAATCTTCATTGTTCATGTTAATTTGGGACGGTACATCTTTAATGTTGTCATTTTGAATCACATAAAGTTGTTGGCTGTTTTACTCGTAGGATAAGAAGGGTAGACTGACAGACGTTGTCAAAACCTTCTTCAGTGGATATATCGAATTCCGATTAATTTCATAAAAAGAATAAACAAAATCAGAATCAGAAAAGCATGGCTATAATTTCTACATCCAACAATTTTCCAATGCAAACATCGCATCAATCTTCTTATTCTTAAAAACAATAACAGTGGTAACTCACACACACTATAAGCTTGTCTTTTTATGAAAACCCCGCGAAATATAATAGGTATAGGCCTAATTACTTATATAAATTAGCCTCCACGTGCCACCAAGTGGATTAGGCCTACTTGAATTTGAATGGGGTAATTTCTGTTATTTTGAAGCAACCTCAATTCCCACGATTCTATCAAAGGTTATATTTAACACTTCGACTTGGAATTCGCACTTTTCATTGTGTACTAAATATAACACAAAGTAGTTAGATGAGAAATAAAAGCATACACGTGGTCTTAAATGGAATGCGCATGTGACACCGCCTTTATGAATGATGCTATCAAGAACAGTTGGAAATCAAAGCGATTAGGTATGGTATTCACTCTTTCCTGGTAAATGTAATCGATTATATTAAAAATTATCAAGCATAGTTAAAGTACTTATAAATACCTAAAGACAATGAATTTAAGGTGCAAAGTATTTTCTTTTAAAAGGATTTTTATAATGAATTAGCTATGTAACATTGTGTCGCAAAGTTAGGGCGCTAAATATGCATACAACGTTCGCATTCTGTTGTATATTTGGAACACTGTGGGAAAGCTAGGTCTGAGTCAATGGTTTCGACTTAATCGCCTCTTTCTGTTCGTCTTAAATTTACATCAAACAGGCCTAATGAGTTGTTATTTATGCTGCTTGTTCTACAGAATTTTGCCGCGCTAATCCATAAGGCTATTAATTATGTCTGTAAAGGCTATTTGTACAACGTAGGCCTACAGAATGAGTTACCTCGTTTGTTTTCTATCTTATTTTATCATTGATACGTTTTATTATAGTAATTTCTAACCGTAGTTAGACCAC
Source organism: Antedon mediterranea (assembly GCF_964355755.1). Taxonomy (NCBI): domain Eukaryota; kingdom Metazoa; phylum Echinodermata; class Crinoidea; order Comatulida; family Antedonidae; genus Antedon; species Antedon mediterranea. The sequence continues at coordinate 29,365,339 of NC_092672.1, forward strand.
TTCTAACCATTTCTATGATCAATATTAATCGCCGGTGGAACATCATGTTTAGCAACAATGAATATTAGGCCTAAATTATACCAATGTCCAATATCATTTCAACGTTCAATATCATTTATGAATGATCTATATTACGGTAATTAATGATAATAATTTATTTATTTATATTGCGCAAATTCCATTAAAATAATGTTGATGACGCACATTTTATATTGTATGAATTAAATAGTAAACTAATATTGTACGAATGAAATAGTAAATACTATTGTACGAATGAAATAGTAAGTACTATTGTACCGGGTATTGTACGAATGAAATAGTATATACTATTGTATGAATGAAATAGTAAAATACTATTGCATGAATGAAATAGTAAAATACTATTGCATGAGTAAAATAGTAAAATACTATTATATGAATAAATAGTAAAATACTAAAAGTTAAAATGACCATTTGAAAGATTAAAATTTATCTTAATTACAGTTAAATTAGGCCTATAGGTTAATTTTCTTGTATAGGCCTACGCTTAGGCCAGACAGAATGAAGTTCTCTAACAACGAAACGAGGCTAACTTAACATGAGATAGTTTTAATACTTTCATATTCAGCTGCTTTTAAAATGTCTGTTATGGCAATTTAGGAGACAGTTTGAGATTCGGGAGCTGCGATTTCCGACTTCATTACATATGTCTAGGCCTACTTAAACAACTAAAATATAAAGTCATTTCTTGTGAACAAAACTGCTAAAGCACACAACAAATGGTTATTACGTTGAATGACGCTAAATATGTTTAAGATGTTAAAATAAGACAAGATAGGCCCAATTAATTGTAAAAAGTTTTTCTCGTTTAGCCATTTTTGAAAAATATAATACTGTAGTTTATTGCTAATTGTATGCAACGACTTGCAGTTGATGTGTAGATTGTGGTGTGGGCGTTCGACCTCAGTTCCACATCCTTACATAATGTTAAAGAGATTGCTTTATTTTTACTTTTGATATGATGAATGAAAGCTGAGATAATTTGAGTTAAAAAAACGCCCTGACAGATTATAAACATATATAGCGCCCTCTTTTTCCTGTACATCTTAGCAGCACGCACACTTTTTGCTAACTTGTGTATATAAAACTATAAATCGTCCGTATGTTTATTATTAGTATCTACAACATTGCCAGTTTTAACTATGACTTAAAGGCCCTGTTGAGACCCATGGCGTTAGACCGTTTTAGTTAATTATAGTTTGTTAAACTAAAATCAGTGATTGGCTGATGTTGGTTTTTAGTATATAGCATAAAAATATTAATACAGTATGTATCATCTTTAATGCCGTTGACGGTGGTGCAAATTTCATACAAGAATCAAATATTAATCATTATTTGCCAAGTACGTCTACTCTAATCATCTCCAGGCAACGTCCGGCAGCCGACACAAAGCAAATTTCTTCTCGGACCCAGTACTTAGTCTTAGATAAGACTGCTACCAAACATCGACAAACACACGGGGAACTATGTTATTGAGTCGTATGTCAGGGCGATGCCGTAAAAACAATTTTTATTATTAATGTTATTGTCATTATTGACATTTGTTAAAATTTCACTGTTGTAGAAGTTATTAACAAGTTTTGCTGCAAAGCAATAAAAGTCAAACAGATCGGAAACTTCTTCATAACAGCGCCCTCTACAATGTACACAAAGTTTTGTAATTGGTTTTTGCATCTCTCCGTAGTTTCATCATCACAGTCATCAACACAATTTCAAACTTAACTTCAAAAATATACATAAGACCAAATATTAAGATTTTTCATAATTTATTACTTCACATTAACGCAGTGAGGGACGGTTTTGTAAAAATAGAAAGTTGACCAGCAACAAATTTTAAATACATTGTTAATTAAACATTTATAATTTTATACATTTTATATACATTGTTATGGTTAAAATATTAAAACATTTGTAATTAAGTACAGTAAAATAAAAAATTAATTCACTTATGCTATTGTAAATTTGGCGCATAAGAGTCAATTAATGATAGTACTATGGAAGACATCTTTTGTTTTTAAGTAACTCAAATAAGATTTATTTAAATGTTCGTTTTTGCTGTCTACCACGGTCGCCATACTGGTTTGTTGCTAACAATTTGTTGTTTTACAAAAAGATGTTGCATTACATTAACTGATGTTATTCCATGTGATGGTGATGCTGATGAACGAACTGGAGAAGATGGTGGAGTGATAAATACTGCTCCAACTGGATAACATGATACTTTTGGAGGAAGCACTGTACATTCTGTCTGCCTGTAAGCTGGTGAAACTGCGTGTACTGGACTTGGAATGTAAGCTGCCTGTGGTGGTGGAGATGGTGGAAGAGCTGGACTGCATTGTTGTACGTTTGAGGTAAGTTTGTTGCTTAAATGTCCCATAATTCTCATCTTGACATCTAGGTCAATTTCGTCACAAGCACCAAGACATTTTGAGATCTCTCCAACACATTCGCTGAATCCAGCTCTGAATTGAGATCCATCGTTTGGTAGTTGTTGGCAGCCGCTTACTCTCTGCTGTTGAAGGTATTTTACTGTCATCTCCAAGATATCAGCCTTTTCCATTTTTGGTTGGCCATTACCCTGAAAAAAGCAATTAAAAATAAATTTAGTCAAAGGAAAACTGACAAAATTTGAAAACACACTAATACAGTAGCAATCACGCAGTCTTATTGAAGAGGTAAATACAATAGGCAAAACAATGAATTGTAGTTGTTCATAGTTTTCAATAGGCATTGTCAAACCGTCACAAGCGATTTGGTTTCAATAACAAAGAGTATAAATACTGTATTATTCACGAGCATCATGAGTACGCTATGATCAACCAATTCCCACGGTTTTAACAAATGAACGGATTAGTGACTGTAGATACTAACAAGGATGTACAAATGTACACACAATTATTTAAAGACTTCTTAATGTTGTTTGGTTTATTTTTTAAAGTACATAATAAATCTGTAACATACCTCTTTTTTAATTGCCGGGAACACAAGACCTTTAAGTTGCAATAGACTGTCATTAATTCGGGCACGTCGTTTTCGTTCCATAATATGTTTTGACGTCTATAAAAGATAAAAAAAATATATATATTTAGACATAATGTATTTTCATGGTATATTGAAATGATATTTTAATATTTAATTGAAAATGTTAAAACATAAGTATTTTTAAGTATACAATAATGATAGCAAAATGAAAATCATTTACGTACATTAAAATATGAATAATATTCAAATAGCTAAAAGTAAAATAAATTATAATAAGATGCTTACCCTTCTGATCTCGCTCATCTTTCCTTGGTTGTTAGAAGTATTTGGTGCTACAGGAGCCATTTTAAAGTTCCAAAGTAAATGTAATAGGCTAAGTCTTTCTGAAAATGTAGTAATTGTTTGAAGGCAAATGCAAGAAGTGATTATATCCAAAGTTTTGCATCCTTTTATAGGCCTAAGACAGAACGTCACTCGCGTGAGTCCTAAGCCCTAAGCTAATGCGCAATCAACCGCGAAATTCTTCTACATCGGCCCAATAGGATCACGTCTCTTTTGTGACTATTAATCTGGGCGCGCGACACGAGCGATCTCATTGGCTTACCTGAAATAGATCGCTGCTTCTTATTGGTTGAATGTGTACGCGATGTCAATCAGAATCGTAATAAAGGATTTCCTATAACCCCTATACAGCATAATACGGACGCCGTGATAATGGTTTCGATTGTGTACGCTGAACCGGTGGTTTTTACTTAGGCACGTGGCTTCTATTGTTCAAAGCCTGGGAAAGCGTCCAAAAGAGCTGAGAGTCCATGGGAAAACTCCGCCTACTTGGGGCTTCGGCACGAGTATAAGCCGCTATCTAAACGGATTGTAAACAATCTACATACCAAAGTAACAATAGGCGGATAATGCTGGTTATTGCCTAAGAACTGTAATAAAAAAAATACAACTTGTTAAGCATTAAAATAACTATTAAAAATCTAAGATATTTTATTTATTATTACTTTTTAATATATTAACATAGAATTAATAGTAACTGAATAATATTTGTACAACATTCCAATCGAAATCGATATCTAATTAAATCGGTAATTGGTGTCCTAATTAAAACAATTTTCATTTAATTACACAGTAAAATGCTAATTACCGTTTACTGTAATTATAAAATAAATGTTAGCAATTACAATGAATTTCCTCACATTTCCATATACTTTAAAATGATTTAGAAACTCCTTTTTATCTAAGAAAATTGTATTAGTTTTTTTAAGGAAACAAATTAAGGAAAAAATACAGAACAGTATACAAATTAAAGGCCTATGGTCTCAGATAATTGAAGAAGTGTGAGTCGCTTTTATGTTGACTTAAACTAACCAGAACATTTTCTCAATATTTTAGGTCTATGGTGTATAAAAACTAAGTAGTTTATTTTAAGAACAAAGTCAAAATTTGGAAACTTTTTTGACTTTTCTTGTGATCAACGTCAACGATTTTTGTGTGCATTAATCTTTGTGTATTTTTTTTTTATGTTGTTTATATTAATATATCTATATGTGCAATTTCCGTTTAAATTTATTGCTAAATACAGCAGGAACTTACTTAAATGATATTTTCTAACTTAATGGGTTTTGATGATTTAGTTTTGTTGTCATTATATTATCATTGATATTACTCCATACCTGTATTCACCAACTAAATATGAATTATAGCAGAGTAATTGTGTTAATGATCCAACACTTAATTATTGTAAGCATACATTCTTAACAATGTCCACAACTTATATGTTGCTATAAACCATTCTCTTTTCCTAAAGGGTGATTAAATAAAAGGAATTTTAAATATGAACGATATTAAGACACGCGACGCGAACTTTAATTGCCAGCTCAAGCAGTAGAGGCACCTGTTAACATTTTTAATTATATTTGTATTAATCTGTTATAAATGCATATTTCAACTTTTTAGATTTTGATAGGCCTACATTTTCTTTTTTTTTGTGGAAGTTTTTAAAAGTAATACTTTACACTTAGTATCTTTCCATGTTGAAATCACTGTCTAAGAAACACTAAAGGTAACATTACCTACATATTCTTTCAAGAATAAAATAAGTAAACTAAGACTATACTTTTTCTTTTGAGAAATTCATATAGAAATTGGTATAGGGTATTAGTGACATCCTTGTTCGGACCAGAGAGACCAAAGATTAAGAATAAGATGGGTGTTTTTTTTGTCCTAAATGTGTCCATTAGTAGTGGGTTTACTGTATGATAAATTGCATTATATACATAATTCATAAGACGTAATTTAAGGGAAATAAATAAATCATTTTTAAAAAGTTATTTCTACAAAGAAAATATCTTACCTTTCAATTAGTATCCTAATCACTTCCTTAGGTATTTTTCTATTATGGGAATAAATAAACAGGTATTATACAAAAATCTATTCAGAATTCATTCCATTGATGTCAAAGCGTTGGGAGTTGGCCTGAGTCATTAGGACACAAAAGTCCTGGTAGCCTACTTGGTCATTTTAAAGCCCCTGGGATTTCTAGGGTAGTAGGCCTAAGTAAGAAAGCACTTATTTTACCACGCTGTATATAGGCCTACTTGTCAGGATAATGGGCCTTCTGCGTGGGTGCTACTTTATCATTAACGAAGTAATAATACTTTCATAGGCTTAGATTTGATTTCAACCACACTCGATTCACCAGGGACAAAAAGTAGTGAGCCCTCTATCGGCAGCCAATCGTTTTTGCACACGAGACAGCGTGGACAATTACCCGGAAGCAACTTTGTTTTGAAAAGTAAATCTTAGGTTTTTGCAAACTGGCCAATTGGAACTTTTGGTTTTATTTACTAATGAATAATTCATGAAAACCTTTGACAAGGCATCTACGAACCACGTGATATTGTTTTTTAATCGACGAACCCATTATATTTGTGTGAAACAAGGGTGAATTACACCGATGTTTTTTAAACAATTTTAGGCTATTCGAATGTTAAAATTTCGTCTAATTTGTTGAGGCTGTAATAAAACAACGCAATTTTTTGAGAAGGTGGGTTTTATAGTTTCTGTATATTTGATTTTTCAATAGTAGTTAATAAAAAAATCTCGTTGGGGTTATTTTTTATTTTTTTTTAATGGCTGCTTAAACATGTGCCTTCTTGGGTATTTCACTATTGAAAATGGAACACATGGTTGTAGCTAAAATCATTTTTTACGCCATAAGATAAAAAATGTGGTTTTGTAAATTAATAAGGGCAACATATAATATATAGGAAAGCTGTTTTTAATCATAAAACTCTACAAAGCTTCTTTTTTTTATTTATAAATCAATATAGTCTAGGCCTAGTAGTACAGTAGGAGAGCCAGGCTTTAGCCTATAGTGGGGTAGTGCGTGCATTATTGGCGCGTGTTCATTGTCGGGCGCGCGTTGTTTATAGGCCTAAGAAAATAAGTAAAATATACAAATATAATTGAATAATGATTATTATTAATTGAATGTTGTTTTTATTTTTACAGACCACAGAGGATTGTTCTACATACTTCAATACAAATAGCATTAAATCAACAACAATGTCTTATGAGTCATATTAATTGCTCTGGCATATAATGTGAAAAAGCACTATTAATACTGTAATAATGGATATCTATAGATGTACTGCCAAAAAGACATTTTATTTTTTAAAAACTTTAACTAATATCCTAATTTGCTTATTTAAAGGTTCAAGTGGCGCTTGGTTGTTGTGCAGTAGTTTAATAAAGTTTAAATGTACATTTCAAATCGGCAAATAAATAATGGTAATAGGCCTACAGTACTGCAGTAAAGAAAATCTTTTCGAAGATTAGGCTTAGTACAAAAGATGTTAGCTAAGTTGATGTAGAAAACTTGTTGTCTGATTTTTAAGGTAAAATTTGTGATAATATTAAAAGTTAAAATGTTAATTGGTGTGTATTTGTATTTCATTTATTGCTCCATTATTATAATAAAAAGCAGGGAACCATGAAATTTCATTTTAGCTCCGATAAAAAGTAAACATTTTCAGCATATACTGTACTTAAATCAATCATATGTTAGTGACAGGTGACATTAACAGATTTATTATGAGATTACTAGTAAGCCTACTAGTAGGTTTAGCTCTATTCATAAAAATAATGACATTATATACTGTACATTAATTAATTAGCCTAGCTAGGCCTAACTAATTTTACTGATTTTTCAGTATTTTACCAAGTCAACCGTTCAGGCATGCAGACAGTCCTCACTTCACACTAATCTTCATAATTTTAAGAAAAATGAAAGTTCAGCACTTTATTTTAAAATTTATAAGCCCATATTATAAGATTCTGCATCATCCACTTAACAAGAACTAAAATCGAGAGCCCAGTGATAGAGCGCATCTTCCGACGTTCTCGTCGCCTAAGGAAACGAGTATTCCAGCCCTGCCGCGTCTTCCTAGGCCTACGCGCACCGCACTTTCGCTCAAAATACACTATCTTAAACTCCTTATAGAATTTGTTTGAAAAATAACCCCAAGCTTATATTTGGAAATCTTTGAAAATGCATATAAGACTATATTATAGCGTTTTCAGAATTTCATTTAAAAATTGCAAATTAATGTTAGCTATTTTAACAGATTAGTTAGTTTTCACTTTTTTGTTTTCGCCGTATGACTCGCTTTGTTTACGTATACATTTGGCTTAGACGTTTATCTTAGAATTCGAATCAATTAATCCATAATCAACTAAAATTGCTATTGTTGTGGTTTTTGTTTAATATAAATGTTCTTAATAAACAGAAATAAATCAAACAACAATATAATTTAATATAAATCGGTTAAAAGGGAAATTTATATAAAACACGGAAGTCAGAACTCGCGTCGCTCGAAATGCTCGGGAACTTTCTATTTATAGCCAATCGAAAAAGGCTCCGGCTAACTTAAACAATGAAAACGGCTCTCGGAACACTTAATGTCCCATTTTCGCTGTTTGACGTGGATGTGCAACCTCTCTTTCTGTTCGTATTTTAATCGTAACATTTGGCTAGTGTATAACTTTTAACAGGCCTGTCATATCACCAAAGCTAGGCATTTTAAAAGTTGTTTTTTTTTAAAACTAATTTTGTTGTTTTTCTGACTTTTTCTTTCTAACTATTATATAATCTAAACTATATCTCAATATCAATCTTTTTATATTTATTTTAAATGATTACAGAACAAAATAAATAAATAAATAAAAAGCTTGTTTTTTATTTGTTTACAAGCAAGTAATGCTGAGACTTAGATAAAGTAACATAAACCTAAACTCGACTGGTTTTTGCCAGTTCTGAATATTTTTTAGAACAAAATAAAGTTAAAGATAAGATAGTAATGTATCTAAAAAGCCTTAACTTGCTTTTATTTTGTTTTGAGATTTTAGCCCGCTGATTTTTATAAAACATGTTCTTTGTAATATTCTAAAAATATATGAGTAATAAAAATAAACAAAAATTTTTATAAAAGAATGAAAAGTCTAGACTATAATACAAATAATATTGTTGGAAGGAACACACGTGTTCAATCTTTCTTTTAAGTTGACTTGGTGATGATTCAATGTTTGTATTCGGTCGGCGCGGAACTGATTTTCTTGTATTTTTACCCTTCAGTTGATTCCTCGCTTGATCATACACATTACTGTTAAATCGAGTGTTAGTAAATTGGCTATTTATCAGAAGCATTCTTGTGAGTCAGCAACACGTTCACATATTGGAAAATTGAACAACCACTTCTGAAACATCAATAAATATTTTGTAAATTTGTTTTGTTCTAAATGACTAAGCCAGATCAAATAAAGGACAAAAGTCTTCAATCAAAGTATTTTAGCTTTATAGAGGCTTATTACAAGATGTCTTAATATTCAAGGAATTTAAATTGTTAAATTTTATATTACTTAATGTTGTTTCATTGCTCATTTCGTTGTTTTTAAAACCAGTAATGTATTTAAGTTAACCATGGCATTATAGATGAACACATTCGAGGTGATTTATGTTATAAAAATAAAGTTTGTATTAATCTCTATGTTAAATTAAAGAATACACTGTCTAGAAACACTGAAGGCACTACACCACCTACACATTCAAGACACTGTCTAGAAACACTTAAGGCACTACACCACCTACACATTCAAGACACTGTCTAGAAACACTGAAGGCACTACACCACCTACACATTCAAGACACTGTCTAGAAACACTGAAGGCACTACACCACCTACACATTCAAGACACTGTCTAGAAACACTGAAGGCACTACACCACCTACACATTCAAGACACTGTCTAGAAACACTGAAGGCACTACACCACCTACACATTCAAGACACTGTCTAGAAACACTGAAGTCACTACACCACCTACACATTCAAGACACTGTCTAGAAACACTGAAGGCACTACACCACCTACACATTCAAGACACTGTCTAGAAACACTGAAGGCACTACACCACCTACACATTCAAGACACTGTCTAGAAACACTGAAGGCACTACACCACCTACACATTCAAGACACTGTCTAGAAACACTGAAGTCACTACACCACCTACACATTCAAGACACTGTCGAAAGATCTTTTAATATTGATTTAGAATATAAGTATACTTTGTTAGGAAAGTTCACAAAAGTACTAATTTCTAAACGTTACAAAGAAATATAATCATTCATTATTAATTAAAATTATTATTTATTATTGTACTTGGGCCAGTGGCCTACATACTATTAAATAAATAAATGGATGAATGAATGTATTAGCATATATATATATATATATATATATATATATATATATATATATATATATATATATATATATAAATGAATATTATACAAGTATGAATATAGTTTTAACAACATTTCTCTTTATATTTTGTTTTGACGATTTGGCCTGAGTTTCTTGCTTTGTCTGATATCTGTTTTGTTATCTTGATATTCAGTCCCTGTTTTTCCACATAATTGTTTTCCCTGTAATTTTTCCTTCGAATGTATTATTAGCAATTTCCTGATTTAATTAAAAACAAGAATATTGTTTGTAGGCCTGGCTAGTAAATAGTAAAACTCCAGAAGACGATTGCAACTTAACAACAGAAATGACATTCTCAATTATACAGTACTCCTTTAAGGGACACTTAGGAATGTCGCCTAAATATGAGTTTCTTCTGAATGAGACTGTAAATCCCATAAACAAGGCAGTCCACAATGATGGGTTATATTGTATGTCCTTTTTTTTTAAACCATATTTTAATGAGGGTGATCCATCCAGCTATTGCTGATCATTAGGGACCCTCAGAGGTTCACAAGACAAACATTCATATACACAAGATGCTCTACATAAACAAAGTGGAGTAATTTTGTCCTTAGAAAATATCCTGACATGTGACGGGACCCTTGGAGTGGTAGCCAAGCATCATAACCACCAAGCCACAACTCCACTTTTTAATGCACGGTGGTGTACCAGAAACACACAAAAAATAAAATTATATATTTTTTGGTCATTTCTCACGAAACGATGACGGTGCTTCTGTGCAGCCTGATTGTTTACTAATTATTGAAGTTGATTAATTTGCATAAACTTCACTACCACCAAGAACTCACTACTGTATCCGTTTTACCGTGGGAAAGGAAGCCTCTAAAGTCTTCTTTAAGCTTTTGGCATTCTTGTTACGTCACGCCATTCACTTAATTGATAGTAACGGCATAGCAATATCATTACGCACATTATGATTTTCTGATACTGTACTACTAGTAGTATAGGCCTGGAAATTATAATTACAGTAGATCCTCTATAGAGGGGACACATTTAGAGCCCAAACAAGTTTCCTCTTATTAGTGGTGTCCCCTTAATAGGGATTTGAAGTAGCGCCGGCTAGATAGACCACCCTCGTCAAATATTGTTGAAATGAATAAATTAAAAAAATAATATATATCATTCGGTTCACAAGAATGTGTCCAATTTATAGGGGTGTCCCAAAGGAGGTGTTCTACTTTTCTATAAATAAAGAATTAGTATGTATTCGCTAATACATTCCTCCTATACATGGTATACACCTATTCAAGGGATACACTATTATTAAGGATCACTTTCCCATGATGAATAAGGTTAGATATAATGTGTTAACATTACATCCAACCTCTATTCAAGAGACACTACTATTAGGTCCTGAAGGTATCCCATAATAGGGGGTGCTAATGTAATACTAACGTGCATTAAAGCTAATAAATTGAATTTATTATTATATAGACCTAATGTTATTAGATATTGATTTTTCATGATCAACAGGAATTTTGTATTTAAGGCATTTTATATTATGAAATGATATTTCATGAACTAAGGAAAATATTTGAAATAATACTATTGAGCGAATTTATTTAAAAACAAATTTATTTTTAGTGCAGTTTTTGATCCACTGCTTTTAAATATGGATTTTAATATATTATCTTATACAATTTGTTTGTGGATTTGTCTCTTATAAAATATCTGATTTTAATACACGCGTTCTTTTCTTGGCGCCCAAACTGTAATTTTGCATCTTCGCGCCCAAAGACTCTGAGAACAAGAGTAAGTAGATTTGATTATCAATCCTACTGATTAACTTAAGTAGCCGTCAATCTGAGTTTAAGAGGGAAGTGTGTATGAGACATCAAAACAAGATGCAAATTGAGATTTGTTTAATTGTGTTAGCTCCTATTTATACGCGCAGCAAATTAGAGTCTTCTATCCAAGTCTGGGAATTCAAATGCCTGTGAATGTATGTGTGAAGGAATGTAAATTTATCCAATCCACAAGTCTTATTCATACTTGTAAAGTACATGATATTGAAAGCACTAATCCCCCTTGTAGCAAATAGAAAGGTCCTTTGGCTATTCTTTCATATTTATGCCGACGAAACAGGGCTTTTATTCTAGCCACGAACCTCAATAGGAGAACTTGAAAGCTCGGGTGCGCTTAACAATAACCTCCGCTCGGTGTTATTATTCTACGGGATGTAGACACTCGTTCCCACGGTAGAGAATAAAGAACCTGCACACCCAGCCATTGTTCGTGCTTATTACTAATTGTAAACAACCACAATACACCGGGGCTTTTATACGGCTTACAACCTGTACGTTGAATTTGTATACTCGATCAGAGTGTGGGAAAGTCCAACGAAAAGCCACCAAGACCAAAGGCGTTGACACACGATAAGAGTATGACAATAGGGCCGACTACATGCATGAGGTCTTCCGGATAGATCGAAGGACGATGAACAATACAAATAAGCCCTAACTACTTGACTTGTCGTACCCTCTATATGAGAAGATAGAAATATAAGGAGGTCGAATATAGAAATAAAATATTCGGGACCTTCTAAGGAGAGAGCGCTACAATGGTCGTCGGCAGCAAATATTGACATTTTAAATAAACTTAACAGAAACAAAATTGGTAACATTTAAAAGAGATTCATAAAAAATATAAGTTAATCATAGTTCGTCGGAAGGTTGGATTTAAATTGATGGTGGTAGCCCTAATTAAATTCGTTGAAACTAGAAATGGCATCATCATAGTTTCCTCCATGGTATCATTAATAAAAGTCAGCTTCAGTAAAATTCCGTAAAATTGATCTACTAATACTTTTCCACTATTTGACTACAAAAATGTTAACTGAAAAATTCTCCACATGTTAATTTTATAGTAAATACAACACATGGTGGATTGAATTAACATACCGGTATGGAATATGAATCACTATTATTTATGTAATTATGCAGTTTAACAAGTTATAACGTTAGGTCTAATTTCAAAAACTGTGAATTTATCTCACTAAGTATCTGTTTTTAATCTGTCTTCTAATCCAATAATGGTCTTTAAAATGTCTTATGTATTATATGTATTGTGATTGCCATTATTGAATTAATAAATGTTCTAATCTTAACTAGTTTGAAAAAATAGTGTGAAGTGCCCGAAAGGTAGTGATATTACATCATCATGTCCATCATGGGTACATTACATTTTGTTACATACAGTTTGAAAGTGTAGACAAACCTTCAGAATTCCAGATAATAAACACATGATTTTCTAGTTTATGTTCTTTAAGCAATCAAGGACCATCCTAGGTCTAATTTAATTAGAGGTCCTTTTTTGTAAACAACAATTAATTACCATTAAGCATTTGGAGTAATGATATTCTAATATAAATTTACGTTTTGATTTTAATATTTTCAAATAGGCCTAGCCAATCCGCCATGGTTTATCGCCTTGTGGAAAAAGCTTCTTTAAAAAAAAAGTTTTAAAGTAAGTCCTAATGTCAACAACCCCTATTGAACGAACCTATTCTTCTTACAAAAAGTTCAACAACTTTGTTACTTTTATCGATACAGTGTACCCATACTACCCCTTGGGAGGAAATCAATGGCCAGAGGAATTGCGCTATTGTACCCAGGAGAGCATTTTGCAACGCGCCCTAACCTATCTTAACTTTAAAGTCCTGTAACATCTAAGGCAATAAGGCCATAGTTGAAATATATCTAACAATATATTTAACTAAACACTAAATAGCACACATATTGAAATATTTTATAATGTTGTGTTGTTCCATACTGTATAATACTATTTTTTTATATTTTAAAGCTTAATTATTATTAACTTAGGTAGGTATATACAAGAAAAATCGTTAGTTTGTCATAATGTTCGATTCCAAAACATTAGGTATTAGGTATTTTAATTACAAACGAAAAAGAATCCTCAAGAAGTGTTTCATTCTCTCAACACAAACATTTCACCATTTAATTTTTCACCAGTACCACCCTAAAGCTTTCGTGAACTTAGGATTCGTGACACCCTTAAAACTTTAACTGTATAAGTCTACACCTGTGTCATCTCTCTATGTGCTAATTAGACATATTGGAATATTTTGTTTGAAAAAAAATAGTGTACAATGTATTTGCAAATGTTTTGTTGTTGTGTGTGTTTATATAACAATACGCATTCATTAATGAGGTTTAAAAACCCGAAACAGTGGTATTTCAGACATTGATTAAAACTGTTGAATATCCATTAACCAGTAATTACCGTACTTCATATGTTATAATAGGCTTTTGTATTTCTTTAAGAGGATGAGAAAGAAACTTTCTTTAACAAAAATAGCATACTGATTAATATTAAATGATATATTATAAATATTAATTGAATTGCTAAATTATTTATAGGTCATCATTTACAATTGATATAACTTTGCACAATTCATCAAAAGCGTCACCAATACTACTTAATGACATTATTGTGCCCCTGAAATAAATAATTTATTATTTTGCTTTTTTTAATATTCCATTTTGATGTTTCATAATAGTTAGTAAAAAATAGTTACCAAAAGAAACTAATTGAAAGCAAACAAATATTCAAATTGGCTGCCAGCCAATGGTTTTTGAAATTAACTGTTTGTTTTGTTTTTTTATAAGTGAAACATTTTTTTTTATTTCTGCGGAAGTAATTAACTTTATTATAACTACAAAATGGCCTATTCAAAATCTTCATTTTGGGGGACAATACATCTTTAAAACTGTTTTGTAGATCTATGGTTGTCTATCTTTACATTAGCAATACCGTACTTTAAATTGAAATAAAGTTATTTGAAAAACAAATGAAAAAGGGTTCAGAAAGATTGCAAGATGTTTTGGATGATGAAGAATTTTCCCAGGCTTGTTGGATAAAAGAAATACCTTAATACGTCATAACTTCCTTCTCAAGCGCAGGCGTGAACGTTCTTGCCACAACAAAATTACTTTGCAATAAGGATATGCGGGCATTACGTGGCACGGAATTTTAGACGGCCCTGCCCAATTAAGACAATACTATACAAAATCGTATCTTGTACCATAGAGATATTATACTGTAATATCTCTATGCTTGTACTGACTTGTCATCTAATACGTGCCAAAATAAGTTCTGTTTAAATTTATAGAAAATATAAGAAAAACACCAAGTAGGACTAGGCGTACTGAAAGTTATGATAGATGCGGGCATTTTGTAAAGCAAAAATTAATTACAACGGATTATCGAGCATTAATTAAATTTGTCTCTTCTAAAATTCATATTTGAAGCCATTTTTTGTAAGAGCAAATTTTCTAAGCTGGAACACTCAGGAGGCGGGAATCTTTAAAACTTGTAGGCCTAATAGTCTGCACTTTTTCCACCCACCCTAATTAACCAAGAAGACGATTTTTTTAAACCCATGGTACAATGTTTCCAAACTTCTTCTTGGTTTAGGGGCATGAACATTTTTTTCCCTTGATGATTGTACCAATTTGATCAAATTAAATGTTAAAACAAAGCACAAAAGAGAAACTTTAGGACTTAGTGTTAGAAAGTTATTTTATAAAGCAGGGTTCATTATGAATACAAACCAAGACACAGGAACGGCAACATCATTTTGGTAACAATTGTCAAACCGTTGCGTTGTGTATCGTTCAATTTTACCAGGTCTCAATTATGCATGGCCTAGACCTCGTCGTATAATCGAACCACAATGATACCTCATTAATATAATCTATACCAATCCCAAACTCATCTATCTGCGAATTGGGCCCAAGACAAACGTCTTGAACAATTTCTAAAATACCAATTATTTAAACTGTCTACAATTTGAAATATTTTTACGATTAAAGATTATTTTGGTAAATGATAATACCAAAACGGAAATCATAAAGTTCCGTTAAAAACTGTAGCATTGTTACGTCAAATTTTATTGCGCTTTTAAATAATCATTTTAATACTTTGGATTTAATTTAACAAAGTATCAATAAAGTAGGAATTACCGAAAGCGATTATAAATTGTAAATGTTTCAAATTCCATTTTAAGCGTTCTTTTATTCTTTTAGTAACGGGCCATTTCATATTTTCACTTGCAGAGCAGGTGCCGGTATGAAATTAAAACTTTTTGAGCCTTTCGGAATGCTGGGAGCAGGTAAGAACCGTGGCCTTTTCCGCTTGACAGGTACTACAAAAGGTATCAGGGCTTAACCCGTGCAATAACCTGCTAATCGATACTTAGATCACGTGATCAATTCTAACCTGTCGTCGACCAAACAAAGAGCTTAAACGAACAAACACTCCGATGCGCGCTCTTTTTGAATTGGCAAAGATTTCGAAACTATAGCATTTTCTATAGATGCAAACCATCTGTCTCGTTTTAACGGTTCTCACTGTATAAACACTGGAGGTTTTAGATAACAAAAGAATTGGACTTCTTAACAGGTTGTTTTCCACCTGCACCTGCAATATCATCAATAGAAACAAAATCGAAACTATCTCTTTTAAAAAATGCAGTTCAGGCCTACTTTCTGACCTATCAAAGAATAAACAAAACTTGAAAAATTAGCTTGAGAGAGGCCGAGGCTTCATTTACCATACAACAAAGTGAAATATAATAGGCCTAGGAATTTTTAAAAGGCCTAAAATAATAAGTTTTTGTATACATCCAAAAAACAACGTGAAATTAAGTTGGTTGTTATAAATACCACTATTGCAAAATGTTTGCTGGTCTCCTCACTGAACATGCACGGTAATCTTGCTCGTTTCAAAAACCTAAATTCAAATTATGTTTAGAACTCAACAGCAAGTAGAAAGATTGCAGAAATTGTGCAACACTTTTTGATGTACATTAATTTATACCATAGTACATTTAGAAATGTATATATATTATTATGTAGAAACTAATTTGTTCCTGAGTTATTGAGAATTGTGAACTCTGTATTATTTTTTCCGAAATAAAAGATGAAATAAAATAAAGATTGCCACCAACTCTAGATGTGACTATTAGCGTCATGATATTTTTATGAACTAGTAAAATATTGCTTGCTTGACAGCCCGAATGTGTGTTTACCTGGCTAACTTTGATTACCCTTTGAGTGTTTTTTGTATTTTTATATGCGATATTTTATGTTTTACTTTAATTTTGTTTATGTAATGAATTGTGTTAGTTCAAATCAAGTAAAGGATACCAATTTGTGGATTAATTGTTTTAAACTCAGATTGTTGTGTAGGCCTATTTAACACAATAGATACCGCGTGCCTGTTTGAATTTTCAATAGGATCAGTTTCTTTTTCTCATTAGACATAAAACCTACTCGTTTAAAGTTAAAATTTGTTTGGCTTTTGTTTTGCAAACTGTTGTGGCTTTAGCTTTTTCAATTATTTTTTTTAATTTTGCCTTTTTTCCAATTGTTTTCAGGTCGTTATTGTTTAATTTATTCAATTTCAATTTTATTTCTGCTGTGTTAATGAATAAATATTTATTGGATTTTTGTTTACAATTCTTTTATTTTCTAATTTTTCGTGTTCATTATCAAAACTTATATTCTGGTAATGACATGTAATCAACACACTGCTCAATAATTATCGTATGACATCATCATTCCAATCTATTGTTATCGAATTCGATAATTATACGTACGCGGTACTGTCGAATCATGAAATACAGCTACCCTGATACGGATAATCATGACTATTTCTAACAACAAACGTAGAAAAGGTTCCCACACTCTTAACAATGCTTCGTGTGGCCAACACGCGTTCAAATCTGATCCGGATTAATTGATTGAACTAGCTCCGGGCTATTGTTTGCCTAACGCCTTATTTGAAGCAACGGCAAACAAACACAATGGTGTGGACTTGGTTCCCACAGTATTGAGCATCTCGACCGACTTCGGTATGTTGGTCATGTACATATCTATAGGGGGCGCTGCATAAGCAAGGGGTCTCTCCCTACCAAAAGAACAAATATTTAAACAAATAAACTACTAAAATTAACAATATTTTTTTAGATTTACATAAGTATGTTTGGGCTATGACAAGTCGTAATATTTTTTTAGACAATTTTGTTTATAGGCCTATTTTAATCTATCATAAATAGGCCTAGATTTCAATGAATAGGTTAACTATTGAGATATCACAATACGGTAACATATTTTGATTTTAACCAATGTTTTAACTAACTCTAAAAATCGAAATCTAATGAACACGTTCTATTCCTGCAACTGTGTTCTCGTATGATCTCTATCGATATAACTAGAACATCACTTATAAATGACAAGCTTAGAAAATATGGAAATGAAAAATTTAGGCCTACTAAACAACACAGGTTTACCACCAGGGACATACACAGCCCACGAGAGTAACGAATGGCAGGGCGAGACCTATACAATATTTATATACTAACATGTTAATATTGTAATGTTATTATTTTAATTAATGTCTAGTTGTATTTACAGTAGACACAATAAAATGTGTAAATACAGACATTAATTTGTCACCTGGTCCAAGTGTCTAAGGGAAAATGGATGGATAAGCGTATATCGCTTATTTCTGTTATTTGACCTATTTAGCCAGACTTTTTCAAGAAACAAATGCGTGATGCGTTTGGTTACAGGCCTGTAAAATTGAATAGTGTTACAACTTTATTTAATTTAGCCTCAGTCTCGAAACCAACTTGCACTCACCAGCAGGCGAATATAAATGCATTAATTTCATGTAAGAGTGTGCCAGGCGCATGCAGTATTCGCGAAAGTGACCACAAACAACACAGAAAAAAATCAAGTAAACACGCTCGCCTGACTTGTCGGTAGCGGGCGCGTGTCAATTAATACATTCTGATTTGTTACTCGCTTGGCGATTAAGTATAATAGGTCTTAATAATCGTAACCAGTAGCAGAGTGCGCTGGCTATAATTTTCCCATGACCCGACACGCGCCGTTCTTGGCTCATCTGCCGGTTCGCCTACAAGCTAAATTGCTACATCCGTAAGTGGGAGGAAAGGCGGTGTGTGCGGTTTGTTGGCGACATGTGCCACTTTCAATTAGTTTACTTTTTTGATATTATATATAATTGTTTTTTGTTCGTAAATTAGGTATATTGATACTGTGCATGCGCTGGAAGAATACAAGTTGTATATGGTCAATCTGCCCAATGCTTTTTGTTGAATGATGGCTACAGGTCACTTTAGTTAATTGATATACAATACTATTATTTATCATTATATGATTATATAACAATTATAAGTATTGTATTTTTATATTATGCCTAAAGGCAGAAAATATAACGTACTGTCTCTTAAAAAATAAAAGATTTATTTTATTTATCCAAAGACAATTTACTTTGGTAATGATAATGCAGTGTTTAATCTCAATGGAGATACAATTAAAATAAGCAGAAAGCTAAAACAAAACTCTTAAAGACACAAAGTTAAACAACCAGAAAAAGTTTCAAGCTTTCGGAAAGCAGTATTTCATCATGAATATGCGTGTGTAGATGAAAAAGCATCTGTAATCTTGTCCTTTCACGTGTTTAATCTTGTCCCTTGCCAACTTCAAAACAAATAAAAATAGAAAAAAAACCCACAAAATATTACTTATAAAAACAATGGAAAAAATATATTTAAAAATATAAAAATGAAATTCTGAAACATACAAAGTATACAGTTTACGCGCACAATCCTGTATACTTTTTTTTTATCAACATTAAACGCTGCGCGCACATCAAAAACGTCCAGTGTAGCTTGATAAATGTTAGATCGAACTTATCTATCTAGTTTCTATTTATCACGCGTCATGTGATCTTCACGACTGTAAACATAATAAAACAAATAATTTGATTTTGTGCTTGTTGATTTCATGAATCTTGTTGATTCAACAACGAAAGTAACAGATTCGGTCAATTCCCACGGCAGCCCGTGGCTCGTGGTCGATCATCTGCGCTCTCGTAACAATAGAAGCTCGTGGCTTTCCCACGTCCACGCGAATTACAATGTAATTAAATACGCCACAGTCGGTATCGCTTGCGACGGTCTGAATATACCGCACGCTTCGCGTGTAAACAAAGGGATGTTTAGGCCTAACTCATGTGTTTGTTGTCCACGGAACACCACGCAAGGACGCTATTTTGAAGGGGACGTGTTAGTTGTTTCGATCGTGTGTCACGTGGCTGGCAACTGCTATAGCAACTGTTGAACGTGTGGTACCAACATAATGTGCCTACATAATAACTTAACGCCATAGTGGTAATTTAAATCAACAAACACGTTGGTGTACTTTTTCTCTGTAATATAAAATCAAAAGCTAAAACGCCTAGACAATAAATATACTTTTCAAGAATCTGCAAGTTAATTGTAAACGGTTTTGGACCGTTACAGACAAACAAACAATAATAATAATGTTTTTCAATATTGATTATTGTAGTAAATGGCTTTAATGGTTTTAAAGAAAAAATATTATAGAAGATAACATAACATGGTTTAACAAGGCTCAAACTAAATCATCCTTAACAAATTACTTAAGATATAAAAATGAACCTAAAATGGAAAAATACTTATTGGAAAAACGTAGCTACCATGCATCAAGTCTAAAATTCAAAGCTCGTTCTAACTCATTACCACTCGAAGGAAGAAAGGAAGCTTGGTCACCACAAAATTTAGGATCGTGTTTGTTATGTAATTGTGGTGAAAAAGAAACAATTTATCATTTTGTATTCAATTGTACTAGATTAATAAATATTAGAAACTCAATATTTAAACAACTTAAAGAAGATCTATACCACAATGATTTGCATAAAATATGGGACTTATTCACGTCAAGCTCATCTGAACTTAAATATCACCTTTTTTTTGACGACCTAGAAATTCATGAAGAATATCAAATCCAATGTATAAACAATATTAACTACCGGTATTTATTAGCAAGTAACATCTTTGACAAATATTGTAAATTATTTTTAACAACTGCATGGAAAGAACGCAACGAAATTTATAATATCCGTCCATAACACAATCTTTTACTTTTCGCTCAAATGTATTGAATGTATTTTTATAACCTAATGTTTATATACTTTTTGATGTAATAATTTATAATGTTTGTATTCAATCAATCAATCAATCAATCAATAATTTTTATTTCTCAAATAAAAACACAAAAAAACAGTTAACATTTTCTAAAAATAATAGATAATAAATGAGAAAAAGGTATTTGATTGTGTAGTAAGATAAGTCCATATTTATTTTGTTGTTGTTGCACATCTCTTGAGAATTGTGCCTCTGTTATAAAAGAGAAACAATAAAGTTATTATTATTATTATTACTGCAGTTTCCTGGCGGAGAGGGCGTCATTTCAATCAGAGCCATTTTTATTTATTTATTTATCTGTTGACCATGCACTTCGTTCCAAGAGACAAAACAGAACATAACATATTGAAAAAGAAATACAACAATAACTAAACTAAAAACAATTTACAAGCAACAACACAATACTATAAATCGATCATTAGGAGTACTTTAAACAGGGGATGCTAGTCAAGTCGCCCCATCGCAAAGTCGCCCCATACAAAGTCGCCCCTTACACAGTCGCCCCATCGCAAAGTCGCCCCAAAACAAAGTCGCCCCGACACAGTCGCCCCATCGCAAAGTCGCCCCATCACAAAGTCGCCCCAACGCAAAGTCGCCCCATCGCAAAGTCGCCCCATCACAAAGTCGCCCTATCGCAAAGTCGCGACTTTGTAATGGGGCGACTTTGCGATGGGGCGACTGTGCCGGGGCGACTTTGTTTTGGGGCGACTTTGCGATGGGGCGACTTTGTATTGGGCGACTTTGTATGGGGCGACTTTGCGATGGGGCGACTTGACTGGATCCCTAAACAGGGAGGTATAACATTTAATGTTATACCTCCCTGCTTTAAAGTTAGAGGATCGTTTCTCTCATGCAGAACTTATGTTTACAAAATGTATCAAATGAATTGTATGATTTATTAGAAAAAGGGACATACTTTCCAACTAATATAAAACTTAATTTGTTTTTATCATTTGCATTTACAAATAATGCCTATAGGTCATAATCATAGAGGGTCAAATCATTTTCTAGATTGCTTAATGTTCTTCTTTTCTAATTTTGTCAAAAGCGTTAGGCCTACAGAATGTTTATAACTAATTAGTGTATAATCCAAAGGAAAATGACAATACTGTGGGTATCAGTGGCTGCATCTCAATGAAGATACAAAAAAAGAAAAGCACTGAAAAATGGCAATGCTGTGGGTATCAGTGGGTGGATCTCAATGGAGATACAAAAAAAATAAGCACTGAAAAAATGACAATGCTGTGGGTGTATCAGTGGCTGGTTCTCAATAGAAATACAAAATAAAATACTCAAAAATTAAATTGAATTCTACTTCTTTTAGTGATAATTTTATATTGATCATTAAATATACGGATACAAATAAGACTTGATTATTATCATTACATAAAATCATTGAATGATAGAAGCATAAACAAATTGTTTAAGCTGATAAAGAAGAACAAATCATCAAAATACGCCGCCAATGTGTTGTGTTATAAATATTATAAACATTAAGCATGGAGGAAAAAATAATTATTTTTTTTCCTCCATGCATTAAGTAAGTGCTGGTGGGTTAATTGCATTAAATCATGGAGCTTATTTTTCCATGATTAAATCAAACCCCAGATGAAATTCCATAGATAGAGCAGGGAGTTGTAAAATAATTATTATTTTACAACTCCCTGGATAGAGTGTCCTATTTTTTGTTTCGAATCAACAATTTTCTCAGATTTATTATTGTAACCGGTTTGACAGTCTCACACCATCCTTATTTCTCTGGTATTGAAAACACACATTTGGCACATTGTTTTAAAATTTTATTTATTATTTAAAAAAAACATAGGCTGTCATTATTAAACTATACGCATAGATAAGGAGTAGATTAATGTGCCCAGGAAAGAGTAACACACTCTTCCTTCCCTGAGCCTAATCATATAGATACTGTTCTATACGTGGAACTCGTGCTCATTTGTTCTGCTGCCGCTGCGTGTGAACATGGTTATGTTTTCCTATTCAAACACGATTATCACATCTAATGGCCGCGAACTTTTCAAACAGTCTTTTAGCTTCAATGCTTCTACTTTTTTTAAATTCTCTTCCTTTAGATATCCGACTTGCTCCAATTAAATTTTCTTGCTCTTCCTTCAAATTTCTGCTCAAGAACCATCTTTTTGTTTAGTTGCTTCCTTTTCCTATCTTTTCTTCTGAGATGGTCAATTTAATAAAAATTTAGTTCATTTCATTTTTTATTCTAAATTGTTTGTGTATTATGTTATCTTTACACATTTTTATTTAATTTTTATTTTTAAATGTTTATGTCTCGTCATGATATATTTTTGTGAGGGTCCCTAATGATCAGCTTTGGCTGAATGGACCACCCTCGTAAAATATTGTTAAAATATTGTTAAATATAATAAAATAAAATAAATAAATAAATTATAATAATTCGTGCTCCAAGGATCTGCTATTAATGCCCGTGCGTGCACTCGCGCTCTGCTGCTTTCTTATAAACGTGTGGCACCTGCAGCGTCCTCCTGCTGCAAACGCGGCTAATGGCTAATTACCTCTCCTACCATAAACGCGTGTGCACGCCCGTTCTGCTGCCTTCTTCTGAAACGTTTGGCGCATGTGACACTCGCGTCTTGTTGTTGCAAACGCATGTGACACTCGCGTCTTGTTGCAAACGCATGTGACACTCGCGTCTTGTCGCAAACGCACGTGACATTTGCGTCCTGTTGTCGCAAACGCGTGTGACACTTGCATTCTCTTGTCGCAAACGCGTGTGACACTTTTGTTCTGTTGTCGCAAACGCTTGTGACACTTGCGTTCTCTAGTTACAAACGCGTGTGGCACTAGCGTCTTCTTATCGCAAACACGTGTGATGCTTGCGGTCTCTAGTCACAAACGCGTGTGGCACTAGCGTCTTCTTATCGCAAACGAGTGTGACGCTTACGTCGTGTCGTCTGAGTCGCGTATGAAACTTGCGTCCTCCTGTCACATCACTTTAAAGCATTGTCATAAAATTGTCACAATAACAACACAAAAGAATATTTTAAAGTAAAAACACAATTAAGAAAATGAATAAGAAGCTTGGTACGGTTCAGACAGAAATGGGTGTGTGTATAAGCACAACAAATATGATACAATATTAACGTATGCCTAGTAATTAATTCCTGCTATAGGTCCGATAAGTACGCATATTTTATCACGAGAGGATTGGCACCAGCTCCTCCCCGGCGCGGCCTGTTCATTCAACTTACAAAGGGTATAGGCCAATGTGCTATCATCACATCTGCAAGTTAATTATTGTATATCATTATTTTTCACGGCAGTTTTGACTGTCCATACATACTAACATTTATAAAATGTCTAAACATTCTTAATAAACCGAATGCGTGGACGCCACGTGAGCGGAAAGGACAGCTAGCGCGGACGTACGCTTTGGAGTGCGGATGTTGTATGTCACCAACGTCATCAGGAGAGGCGTTAACCTCGCGTTGATAGCAAAGCAGGAAACCTATGGATTAGAAGAATCCAATACACTTCCTTAGGGAATTGTATATTCCAGCATAATTATCATCATCTGTTGTTTTGTTCTTATTACTATTAGTTTTTTTGTTTTGTTTTTTTGTTTAATATTTTTTTTAATTCCTTTGTTTTAGGCCGATATATTTTTTTATATTAAAAAATAATAATTTTTACAACAGGCGGTGGAATTGCAAAACACGCTCCAATAAAGCAACAAAAGAGGGACGCTGACCAATAATAAATTAAAGGGGAAAAGACTAAAATTAATAACTTAATTCTACAGTCTACATTATTTCATTTCAATTCATGATAATTATTTGTAAAGGAAAGGTTCTTCCATACTTTGTACAAACAAAGCAACTAGGCAGAATAGATATAGTCAACGACGTTATAACTTGAACATTTTAATGCACTAGGCCTATATGAAATTGTTAACACGAACGGTAGAGATTCGAACCCGATCCCATTTGACCCCGTTTGTGACTTGTTCGGACCCTGTTTGAAATTAAATTATTAAAATGCATTATGCATTTTATTCATTAAGCATTAGCATAATGGCGCAAACTATGAACTGACTTTTGTGATAATAAAAGTAACATCTATCTATTTCTCAACATTCTTTCACACCATTCGTATAGTTAGGCCTATGGCATTCCCCGATAAGTTAAAACATCCCAGAGGAAAGTACCTATCACTGGAGAGACATACTGTCCCATGCTTACGTGCATTAGATTGGCCACTATATAACTATTTAACTGAAATATAACAATAATACTTTTTATGGGATTGATGTATGTTTTAGTGAATCTTTTTTTTTTATAAATCGTGATGTTATCTAGGACATGTATGATGTAATTGTGAACTTTTTGTTTGTTTTACTATTATTTCTATCGAGGAAAACAATTTTTCCATGTACATATTTTTACTCTATAGTTCACTTTGTCGGTCGGTCGGTCTGTTTGTCGGTCCGGTATCACTATGCGTTTTAGCACGCGACTTATGGCTGTTGGCCTCGTTATATATAGAGCAAATATTTGATTTGATTTGGATTTTGATCGCGTGCACTTTTTCTAAATCGTTTTATTAATTTTCTGAACTCAAGAGGTCAAAAACAAATTGTTTTTCCAAAAGTCAATTATTACAAACAATAACTGCCGCTGGTTATAATATGTCTCTCTGGGAATACTTCGTTCTTTTTATTAATAATCTAGACAGAAATATTGAAAATCTCCCGTGCTGGTTATTCCACTTGCTGAAACTCTCAAAGGGATGATACTTCAGACAAATGACCAAGGCAGATAAGGACAACGCTGGACCACTGATCATATGCTGGACGTTGACCGGATAATATATTCAAATTTATTTGTATTCAAGGAAGAGTAAACGTACAGTAATTTACTATAATGTTTCTCTTCCCTGGTTACATTTACACTGTTTATTTATGTGACCTTACATTTTTTTTTTTTTTTTTTAAACCTTACATTTACCTTTGATATACATTTTATCTTTGTAAATTGTGATTTTCTATTTATTGTTTCAATCCCTCTTGTTGTTTTAATGAATAAAGATACCGAAAATAATAATAAAATACTGGTACAACATATACAGTTAGTTGAATAGAAGAAATGAATATGCTAGAATATGATTATGTTAAGAAAGGTAGGCCTATGCTAAAATGATTATGTTAAGAAATGAATATGTTTAAGAAAATGAATACGCTAAGAAATTAATACGCTAATGTGTTAAGAACTTAACATTTAAGGATATGTACTGTAGGCCTATATGTTAAGTTATGAATATATGAAATGAATATATTTTTATTGAATTGAAATTTATATTTATACTGGGTAACCTCTTCAGTCAAAGACTGGTCTTCCAGAGGGCCCAGTTGGTGATCAGTGGCTGTGATGTACTTATACACCGGGGTAACCATACTCGTCTCGAAAGATGTACTAGGTTCTTTAAAGTGCACACGAGCTAGATGTGTACACTGGACCATGGAGATACCTCCATGACTGGACCTACGGTTTATAGTCCTTATCCGAGAAGACTCGTTCTACCACCAGAACCATGGAGTGAGTGAGCCTTGAACCCCTGCCGATGTTATGGCTACGTAATTACGGTTCCACTGTCTTAACCGCTCGGCCACTCACTCACTTTAGTAATTAAAGAAAAACAAGGCCAACAGCCATTAAGTCGCCTGCTACAATGCATAGTGATACCGGACCGACAGACAAACAGACCGACAGACGGACAGACCGACAGACAGACGGACCGACCGACATAGTGAACTATACTGACCGAAATTACTGAACATGTTTAAAAAAATGTTGAAATGTTTAAAAACATTTATATTTTTTTAATTTACACGTGCGTAGCCTGTCACTTTTGACGTGCTCGTATAACGTAATTTTCGAGTTGAAAAGTAAGTCAAGAAAACAGAAATCGGGCAAAAAGAGTGCGCAATAACATTTAACGCGCACTGCGCGCGCAAAAATCTGCGCACTCATGGCAATTTTGTAAACGCTTAAAATTGCCTGAAACGTACTCTTATTTCATCGAAAATAAATTTTGAAAATTTTAGGCGCGCGTACGCATGCGTTACATGCGCTACGCACGTAATTGTATTGCCATATGATGATTTATGCCCTGAAATTTATGAGTACCAAATTTTATTTAATTGTGATTCATGGTTGTTAAGATATGATTACAAACGTGATTTCGTTAAATCGTGCGTAGACCGCGTAATTTGTTATTGCAAACCGTGAAAACATAACCACATCGATTCCTGGCCATAAGGAATATTCTGTGAAAAATTGACTTAGCTAGATTAAACTGATATCAAGATAAGGTCATAAAGCGATAAAACGCATAGTGATACCGGACCGACAGACAGACAGACAGACAGACAGACAGACAGACCGACAGACAGACCGACAGACAGACCGACAGACAGACAGACAGACAGACAGACCGACCGACCGACATAGTGAACTATAGAGTCGCTTCCACGCGACTAAAAATTAGTTGAATAGCATTTTGATTTTTGATTACACACTTAGTTCATGGAACTTTTCATGATTTATATTTATTTAACTAGATTTTAAACAGCTATGGTGCAGGCCTACCATGAAGGAAAACATTGAAAATTGGAGCCCTAATAAGGGGACATGCTTTCCCATAAAATTAACAAGGGGCCATGTAAGCCTATAATATTGTTAATACGGTCATTCAGCTGTTGGTCCAGAAGTTTTCCCCTTAGAGGTTATGGTCTGATATAAATGTTAAATTTTGGTATGCAGAGCAACATTTTTAAAGAATATTTGTTTCTTTTTGTTTTTTCCTAATTCGATATAAACCAAAAAGTTTATTATTGATTTTGAATACATTATTATTTAAAAATTTCTGAAAAGAACTGTCGAGTTTCTCGACGATTTGATCAATTATACTTTGATCGTCCTCTTGAGAGCATTCTCACTTTTGATGACGATCAAAGTATAGATCGAAACATGGAGGTAAAAAAACTTCCAAAACTATGGGCCTATACGTGGTGTATATCAAACTTTATATCAACATCTGGATATAGTGTGTTAATCTTTGTAAAATATCTATTAATAATAATATAATGTTGCAATTGTAACAGTTCGCATTCAGTATCAAATTCCAAGTTATCTCACTTCGGCAGACTTTGTTGGATTTATATTTTCAATAAGAATGAAAACAGTAATACAATGTACATATTTTTAAGGAGAGGTTAGTTAAATGTGGACAGATTAGGTAAAGAAATCCTATCAAATTTAAACCCTGTAACCTCCGGGAGTTCACCTGTGATTATACAAATACATAGCCCAGGGTACCGTACGCGTCCACACACCTCGATTCACTATTCTCCGAGCCGTGATCAAGAATGGAGATATCCTGATAAAAAAAAATATCAATATTTTTTTACTAATAAATTGCATTATTAGTAGAGTACTCAGCCGGAAGGTATAATTTCCTTATCACAGATAATCACAGCTCGTAGAAAAATAAGGGGGTTTAAAGAGAACGTTAACCGGTGGAAACTTTTCTTAATTGGATACCTTTTACCAGGGCTTGGAACTCAGCTAAGCCGAAATATCAACAATTCGAGTTTATCCTAAAAACGTGCCTATTGTTTGGTTTGTGACTTAACGAGACGGAATTTCACTTCATTAAACACGACCGATTAAACAGTAAAGCAGTTTAGATTTATGCTTGTTCTCCAAACTAAATATTTGTTAAATATAAAATTGTTTTTTCCGAGGTTTAATAATGTATGTTTTTCTAAAAGAATAAAATAAGTAGTTAGTCAACAGAAACTACAGCGTAATTATCTACCAACAAACGTGACATTACTACTATTGTTTATTTTATTTATTCTTTAAAAATGTTGCTCTGCATACCAAAATTTAACATTTATATCAGACTATTGTTTTTGTATTGAATTTTGTAATTGGTATGGACGCACCATCTACGCATGTGTGCCACTGTTAAAAAAGTGTTGTTCCAAATAAATATTATTATTATTACTAGGATTCTCAGTGAGCTTATACTGTTAGGATTGTATTAAAAGTATTCATGCAAATTCCGTGAACAGCATCACATGTGTTTCACATGTAACGCCTGTATCCAACCTACCCTTAACCAGGGAATTGAGGAGAACCGAATCTTCATGTTATGCTGTATCACCGAATTTGCATAGATATTGAAAAAATATCGTCATATACGGTCACCGACCGAGAATCAAGTGAATCACAAAATCTATTATAACATTCGGGTTAGGTTAGGCTAGGCTTAGCTCTCTCTACATTATCAAACTTTATGTGACAAAAATGCGATGTATCCATGATTATATGGACATGATATATATCTACCATATTTAAGCATATCACTACCATATTTGGGCACATCACTTTGTTTGGTCAAACTAGTTTGATAGTGTAGATAAAGCTTTAGTATTTTTTTACAAAATAAATCATATATTGGTGATTGAAATTGCATAATAAGAACAAAGTCAAAGATTATTTGTATTTTATGCAATGACGTATCCTGAATTCATGAAAGGAGTGTATATAGTGTTGGATTTGATTGAGCCCCACCGAGAATTCCCAAGCTTAAACTGTAGGCTCTCTGGGCTTAACATTGTCCAACCACATTGATCAGTTCCTTTCATTTTTTGCAGTGAAGAAAAGTCTTGCAGTAGGCCTATTACCCGGGGTACCACAAAAAGAACCCATTATTCTAATGTATAGGCGACAACTCCCTGATGCGTTTCACAAAACCAAATGCTGGATATAAATATACACGATAGGTCTAAACTAATTCAGTACGGAACTTCACACAACCAATTTGTGTAGGCCTACTGGAAATTTTTTGGATTCCATGTAGGCTAAATACAAAACATCGTTGGGAAAACCATGGAGAAATAATTCTCCATGGGAAAACAAACAGGCTGCAATATCGATTGGAATTTTATTCGTAAAGACCCTAATTGAGTTACCTTAATTCTATACAGATCATCAGATTTTAACTTTCTGCCGTTTATCGTTTTCATTTTCAATTCAATTTCTTTTATTTCTTATTATTTCTTTCTTCCTTAACCGAGTTTATAAAAAAGCTAACATTCTATGTGGAAGATTTTAACTTTCTGCTTATAAATAGTGAAATATATATAGAAAACACACAGTTGTGTTTATCGTTTTGGTAGAGTAATTCTTTGCAGGTTTGGATCAAGGATAAGACCTTAATTGAGTTTCAAAAAACTTAAATTCTATGCTAAAGATTTTAACTTTCTGATTAGTGAAATATATATAGAAAACACACAGGTGTGTTTATCGTTTTGGTAGAGTGATTCTGGATCGAGGGTAAGACCTTAATTGAGTTTCAAAAAACTTAAATTCTATGCTAAAGATTTTAACTTTCTGCTTAGTGAAATATATATAGAAAACACACAGGTGTTGGTAAACAGACGCGTTATCGAGAGGCATTCATTGAAACTTTAATTAAGTTTCACAAAAACTAAATTCTATGCTAAAGATTTTAACCTTCTGCTTAGTGAACGGTACGCAATAGAAAGCTGATCACAAGAGTAAACAGGCGTGATATCCATTGGTATTCATTAACATTGTTTTAATCCAGTATTCAGGCTCTAATACAGTGTTTCTCAAAACCAATTCTGAAAACTTTTAGATTAACGAAACCCCTTGATGAAACGGAATCACTCTTATAAAAGAATTAAAAGATTTTCATCTGTAAGGTACACAGATGCGCAATCGAAAATACCTAATGTGTGAAAGAATTAACACGTCTAGTGTTTATGTACAATCGAGGTGTTATGCGAAAATTAGCCGACAATAAACCACCACTTTTCCCTCTTAATCTTTTAATTACTGAGCGGTAATGAGAAAATAGCACAAAATAGACACTTTTTATCTCCAACATTGTCATCCTTTTATCCCATCTTGTAGTTTTTTTGTTTGTTAAAAGCGAGTTATTAACGAGGACAAAGGGTTACACGTGGTGTACTTAAATTTTAAAACACCCCCAGCTGTAAATGGTTCTTTTGATTCGTTAGATATTTTAGTGATTTGAATTTCCTACGGTAACCAGGGAGTTGTGCGGTAACCGATTTTTCAATTTTATCATGCATGCTGCCGACAGTATACACTGTGCAGTATCGTGTCTGCTGACGGTAACATGCCTATACCAGGGCACCTATACAGTAGAACCCACCTAAAAAAGTGTCCACTTAATAGTAGTGTCCCTGGATACCGCCCCAATTTGGATTTGCTGTAGTTGCACATATAGGCCTTATTATGTTCTCGTTCGTTTCTTCGCAAGGAAGTGCCGGTGTCCCTTTAATATAGGGGTGACGTCCCTTTAATGTAGGGGTGTCCCTTTAATATAGGGGTGACGTCCCTTTAATATAGGGGTGTCCCTTTAATATAGGGGTGACGTCCCTTTAATGTAGGGGTGTCCCTTTAATATAGGGGTGACGTCCCTTTAATGTAGGGGTGACTTCCCTTTAATATAGGGGTGACGTCCCTTTAATGTAGGGGTGTCCCTTTAATATATGGTTTCCCTTTAATTTAGGGGTGACCCTTTAATATAGGGGTGTCCCTTTAATATAGGGGTGTCCTTTAATTTAGGGGGTGTCCCTTTAATATAGGGGTAATAATTATTGTATTCTCGTTTCGCAAAAAAATTGTCCCTTTAATAGGAGTGTCCCCTATAGGATATCCCATAGTACAGTTACTGTATTCGATTCCGTGAATTTTCATTATACATTAATAATTTTAGCTTTTACCGGTAGTTCATACTCCTTGCAATATAAACATTGATTGAGTAGATTACAAGTACTGTATATACAAAATATAAATATAAATCCAAAGGCAAGATACTGAAAAAATGACATTTTGGTATCAGTGGCTGGATTTCAATGGAGATACAAAAAAAGCGAAAAGCTAAATCAAAACGATAAAGTAAAACAGCCAGAATAAATTTATAAATGTCATCATTGATGTTAGGCCTGCAGTATAAAATTAAAAGTACTGTACATTGAAATAACCATAGGCCTACTGGAGCTGTAGTTTGGTTGCTAACTTGCTTGCAAATAACATAATAAAACAAGTATACAAACACATTAAAAACATACGTTCACGTGAGAGGGAATATATAGACTTAACACTGCACTCTTTACACTATTCAGAGATTTACGCTCTCTAGCCCAAATATATATTTTTTATTGTTTAAAAAGTGCACAGACTTTCTATCTGTGCATTGTTATTCTTTTATCTATCTTGTTCTTTTTTTCTGTATAGTTATTATTAAGTACGATTTTTGTGTGTGTGTAAATTGTATTACAGTCGGAAATCTTAGTTTATGATCACACTCTCATTTCCATGTCGGCAAACTGCAGGATTCGATTTTTATTATTATTGTAGGCCTATAAATGAGAAATAGTCTTTGTGTTTGAAGAGGATAGGATGTAATAAATCGTGCCAGGAAAGAAAAATGTTTAAATTGTTTTACACAGACCACCACCGGATTACTCCTTCGTGCCACGTACTAACTTCAACGAAAAGCTGAAACAACAACTTTTGTATATTTTATCATGCGAATACCACTCATAATATTAATAATAACAAAATGTAAACTTTTTTCCCCACAAATAACTTCCAATTATATATTTTCGGCGTTTTTTTAAAGGCAAATAATAACAATCTATCTATTTCATCTATCTTTAATTTACCCTCTCTTCCCCTTCCTACAACATTATAGTATTTTTTGCAATTAAACTATTTTTTCCAGGATATAACTTTCAATTAGTTAATATTTTCGGCGTTTCTTTGAGGCCAATAAATAATCTGTCCATTTTCAGTATCTATTTCGGCTATCTTTAATGCACTCTTTCGGACTTCCTTTATTTGTAGATATTCTTATACTTATACTATTGATGATTCCGACAAAATGTACTATTGCGTATTATTATATACTGTGTACTGAACCGTGTATTTCGTGTTGATGCAGTTCTTTGGTTATCAGGATAGAGTGATTAATTGTATATTCTGCACGTGGTTAAAGAAAGAACAGGGCACTCATAAGAGAGCTCACACCTCAGACCATGCTCAGACTAGCATATGAAAATTTAAGGAAGTACATACATAATCCAGGGAGTTGTTATTAGTAACAACTCACTGCATAATCTATACATCGGGCGAGTTAATTTTTTCTTTTTCATTTTTTTAAATATCAAAAAATAAAAAATAATATATGTTTACCAAATTATACTAGCTGAAATCTTGTGAAAATCGGTCAATAACTTTATTTATTTATTTTTTTTTATTTCAACAATATTTTACGAGGGTGGTCCATCCAGCCGAAGCTGATCATTAGAGACCCTCACAAAATACATCATGACAAGACATAAACATGTTACAATAAAAATAAAATTGAATTGAATCAAACTTGTTGTGTATGCCTAATCCCCCTAACTAACAAAAATAGATCAAAGAAAACAAGAACACACACACAGACACTAGCGATCGACTCAACTCTTCTGCCCTTGAATTATGTATTCAGTATTATTTATTTATTTGTTGATTACTCTTTATTTATATATATATATACTCGTTGACATGACTCATTTTTTCTGGTGGAACTATATAGCCTTAAGCCCTCTAGGCTTATTTAAGTTTTTCCAGCACAAGTGCATTCTACTCATTTTTTTTGTTTTTACATAATGATGAATCTTTATTTTTGTCTTGTGTGAGTTCATCTCACGTTTATTTAAATTCTCATTGGTGAATATATTATATACATATAAGTACATTTGTGACAATTAAAAGTAAGTGTTTAAAGTAGTTAAAATACAGGTATATTTACACAATAAGATGATTGAATTCAGTATTAACCATATTTGTTTTCAATAAAATTTTAGATACGATGTTAATTAAAATGTAAAAATGAAAAATGGCGGTAAAATACATGATTACAAATTTTCTTGTTAAACTATCTTATTTGTGATCTTATTTGTGTTCGAGTAGAGAGGCTATAAACTCAGGGGAGGAAAATGATGAATCTTATGAAAATAAAATTGAATTGAATAACCTCTCGCCATTCTGGTGGAGGTTGAACAGTGACGTACACACTGTAAGAAAGGGGTCTCTCCTTTGTTAGATATCTTGGTTTTTTTATCACTCCGAAACAGTAAAAAAACAAATTGCCAATGATTGACTGAATTGTTGTATTTTGTGTACATTATAGTTATGAAAAATGTATGTACAAAAATGTCACAGCGTAAAATAAAAATAAATATATTCAATTAAAATGATAAATTGGTTTGTTTTGCCGGTGTACATTATTATTATAATATAAATACAAAGGCAAAATACTGAAAAAATGACAATGCTGTGGATATCAGTGGGAGATACAAAAAAAAAGCGAAAAGCTAAATCAAAATTATTATTATAATATTTATACAACATAAACATGTTATGTTAAATTGTTTAAATGTCATGTAGTATACGTGTAGGCTACGCCTCTTACAATCTGAATATAAAAAAATAATGTATAGGCCTCCTATTCATGAACATGACTTTTGAAAACTACATTTTTTCCACATAATACTGGAAAGTTCTTGTCCGTAAAGTACAATCTGCCATACGATATGTGGAGTATTGGATTATTTTACACTCTTGGGAAAATAAACTTTTGATGCATTTGTTAAGTTAGCAATAATGCCAGAATTATTAGCTTTTCTGCACGAGCAAATACCGCGTATAAGCATGGATAATGAAAGACTTACGCCCGTATTCTAACCGGACTTTAGTCGTAGTTCGAGCTAAAACTTTTAAAATGACGTCATTTTAATTCATAAACCGAACTTCAACTAAATCGGCAATCCATGGAAGATGAGAAAAATTAGCGCCCCAAAAGTTTATTATGAATTCAATTTTACACGTTTGTTCACTTAATTCTGTATATCATCATTCAAGATCGATAATGACGAGATGGGATGGATGGATGAAGAAAATTCTTCTCATTCGTTTTATTATTTAACGTCCCTTGACTAAATAGAATGAGTGATTTTAACGTTCATTGATAACAAAACCCAAAGTCATAAATAGCATACAGTAGGGCCTAACAGTGAGATTAAATAATACCCTACTTGAGTGTGATAGACCATCGCAATACAATTCTGCAAAAAAAAAGAGTACAGAGGATGACTTGAAGACACTTGTGACACACCCGGCCCATGACAGGAAAAAAATGGTCCAATGTAGTATTCTAACGAGGCATCTTATAGTGGGGAACCTAATGTAATTCCGTGATATTTTAATGCTCAAGTTGAGTTTTTGGCAGTTTTGAAATCCTTAGGACCAGCAGAATTCATTGCAACTGGGGGCCAATTTTTGGATTTCAAAATGGCCCCCATTTTTTACTCAAAACTGATAGTAGCTCCTATTTTAAACCACGTACGAACGTAATTTGTGTGATAACTCTTACAATATTATGATAAATCAGTCCAATGGTACAATTTATAAGAATAGCATATGGCAGCCATATTGAATTCCAAGATGGCCGCCATTAAAAACGTATATAATGTATGCATTTTATAGTCGGGGTCGACCTCGTGTATTTCCGTAGGATTTTAATGCCCAAAGTGAGATTTCACTTCTTTAATAGGTGCTAGGATACCAAATATGCTAACAAATTTTCACGATCCCGTAACCATGGTAACAGTCCCAAGATCAAAATGGCGCCCAATTGGCCCTATGATCTATCTCCGTATCCCTGGACTAACTTTTAACCAATTGGTGGATCGATCAGTGTGAGTTAGCAATAATAGTTTACAGCGAACGTATATGAAATAAAATAGAGGGCGATGTATTACAATTTTTGACTCGCGATCATCGCGAGACGACGACGAAGACGACACACCGAACGAGACAATTGAGAGTTGGGGGCCATTTTGTTTCCTTTTTTGCAGACAAAATGCCGGGATGCAGTGTTGTTGGATGCAAAACTCGTCGTAAAAAAGGTTTAACAATAAGATTGCATAGATTTCCAGCTAATCCAATTAGAAGAAAACACTGGCAAGAAAATGTTGGGCGGAAGGGATGGATTCCTAAAAAAAATAGTTTAATTTGTCAGGTACAAAAATACTCTGCTGAGTTTTGAAGGGAAGAAGGGGGCCCTTCCTGACTGCCTGCCTGCTGCTGTGTACTCCTGTTGTTGACGTTGTTGAGCCTGACTAGCCGGCTGGCCGCGATCAAAATAGGCTACTAGCTAGCTTAGGCCTAGTCTTAACTTTATAGGCCTATGGCTATGCCTACCCAAAGCTAGGCATAGAGCTTGCTTGACTAGCCTGGCCTAGGCCTACTACTACTAGGCCTAGAGACTATCATCAGTATCATGCTAGCTAGAAAGAGGGAGGCTAGGAAGTAGGCCTACTACTCTAGTCTAGGCTAGCCTCCTAGCCTACTACTAGATCCTAGGGCCTAGGCTAGGCCTAGAAGGTAGTTTTTAGTACAGCTTAATAATAATAGGAGGGCGCTATTGACATTGACTTTATTAAAGTTTTCATTTTATCTTGCATTTCTATTAATTAAAAATTAGGCCTTCTTTGTTGAACAGAAAGGGCTATAAATTATAATTAATTTCAATAGGCTAATTAATTCCTAAGCGTGATTAAAAATTTCAATATAGTACAGTATTAGTAAATTATAAATAGAAAATTTGAATGGTTTGTTTATGTATTTGTCCTAAAGTTAAACGCACACATTCATTTTACAGTATTGTTGTATAAAGTCTAGTAATTTACTTAACATTTTCTTTACCAGGCACATTTTGATGATGATCAATTTGAGAAAAATCGAACAGATGGAAAACGAAATCTTAAATTCAATGCAGTACCAACAATTTTTCCGCATGGTCGACACCTACGAAAGCCATTAAAGAGAACGTACATAGCTCATAATAGTGGACTCAAGTTGAAGATTCCGGAGAGAGTGACTGCCGACCATAATTACTGCGCTAAAGATATGCCATCTGAAAGACCTGGAAGAGCTAGGCCCCCTAGGTCACCTCTCAAACTAGGTTTGTACTATGAACAAAATATTTACAGTAGGAGCTTCATTTTAAGTAATAAAAATAGTCGCTTTTGTAGAGAGAATGAACATGTATGGCAATTGTCTCACAGCCATGGCTTTGTGGTTTGTTGTTAAATTGCGCCCTCAATGTAAGAAAATAACACTATTTATGTAATAAATTACGTTGTTTTATGCGTACGTAAACTCCAGGGAACGTAAAATCAGAGTATGTAAAACAAAGGTTCTACTAGCAGATATTGGATTAGTATTATTTTTTTCTTTGATTGAATAACTGCCTTGCCACATAAATATACATGTGACACAATATTATATTTTATAACATGCCTGATTGTATTTTTGATTGGTTTTTATTATGCATCATGCGTCGGAAAAGTGATATCTAATGGTGATAATTAATACGCTCTATAAATGCACGTTCAGCTTTTCGTTGTCTGACCTTGACTGATGCGCTTTCAAAATCAACTTGTTGTGTGCGCCGTCTATAACTGTTGTACTCTGCATCCAAAGTTGAAGAACTGCCATTTTTAATGGCCTACTGTAGCTCCCAGCCTAGAATTTTTCAATGATTTACAATGTATAAATTGTATAAATTATTTGTTGAATATAGAATAACAACAAATTTCAATTTAATATAGCGCAAAATGCAGGGCGCTCCTAATTATTGAAAAATCAACAGAAAAGAAAAGTCAAACGATTAATGAAGAAAAATTTGACTGGCAATATTTTCAACTTGGCTCCACCTCATTATTAAAAATAGAGCAGTAAATTTGTCAACTTGTATAATATTCTCATCATCACATTCATTATCATTTTGATTCACAATTATTATTTCTTCACTTCTATATATTTTTTTTATTTTAGAATTTGATAAGTCATCTTATCCATGGCTACGGAAATCAACCACTAAAACCAAAAATTCCAAAAGATCCAGCTATAAAAGTTCAAATCAAACCAACACTCAAAATCTGGCTCACATGGACAGTCAAAATCTGCGTAATATTGACGCGCAACATTCTGTTCACACTGACCAACAGCATTCTGTTCACACTGGCACTCAAAATCTGGCTCATATTGACAATGAGGATCATACCTACAGTGACACTCAAAATTGTATTCACACAGAAAATCAAAATAGCGAAAATCTGATTGAAACTGACAATAAATGTGGAAAGGAGGAACACTCATTTTCAAGACCGAATTCCGAATCAAATTCAGAAATGATAGAAGAGCTCAAAACATCTCTTCGTAAATCTGAGAGAAAATGCGAGAAGTTGATAAAAGAAAGAGAAATACTGACAGCTGCTTTTAAGAAGTTTTTTGCAGAGGACCAATTGAAGGCCCTCGCTACAGGTGGTTTACATGGCATTGAATGGACGAGTGAAACTATTAAGAAAACGATGGAATTGAAGTCTATTTGTGGACGAAAAGGTTATCGATATCTTTTGGCTAAAAACTACCTGTTTCCTTCCGAAAGAACTTTACAACGAAGAATAAGACGTAAGTAATGTTGAATTTGCATATTAGAAATGTGTATGTAAATTAGCATGCCTAATTAACATAAAGTAATATGGTTATCCCAACTTGTATAAGTGTGCATGTTTTAACATAAATTCAAAAGTTTTTACCAATAATTTGCATTTTTTATGTACTTGTGCAATGATGACACATTTTTTTAAGATAAGGTAATTTCATTAAAGGAGAACTATTTATCAGAAAGGCATATAGTCGACCTTTCCAATAAACAATTTATGCATGGTTGATGGTGCCAATAGCCTCATCCCATAATAATATTAATATCAAATAATAATAAAATCTTTATTTTAAAACGGAGGCTCGTTCACAACAAAATGTGTTCTTCCACGATGCCGTATGAAAGAAATAAAACTACAATATCACAATTATCAAACTGATGAACAAAATGTATTTATCAGTATGTAAAGTAAATATTTGTTTTTCCAGAAGAGAAAAAAGAAAAGGAGGAGAAAGCTATGGATGAAAAAGCAAAGATTGGAGAAAGATATGAACCAGGCACCCAAAATGTAGATGGTGCTCATGTCAGTTCACCATCATCAGATATGGTTGTCCTAAGACTTCTAGACAGTGAAAACGGCACTGTACAGGACTTGGCTTGTAACGATGAAAATGTCTTAGCTTTGTTTGGGATCACAAGGACAATAGGAGATGGACAAATTGTACCAGAAAGTGCTACCAATGGAAGAGATGAGACTACAGAGCATATTCTCCCTGATGAATTAATTAAAATATGTCAAAGTGAGGAATTTCTACAGACTAATAGTGAAGGAATGACATTTGAAATTGGAGACATTTCGACAAATAATGACAATGTTGTATTAGGGACTAGGCAGTGTTTACAGCAGCAAGCCAATAATGGAACTAGTATATCTGGAATACAGCAACAAAACAGTGCAAGTTGCAGTGATGTTTTGCCTGTAGTACTGCAACAACCCACTCTGGGTCACAGTACTGATTCACCTGTAACTAATATGGTCTCTTCCAGTAATTCTCTCTCCACAACCATAGATACAGAAACTGAAGTGGTTGTGACAGCTGATTTTCTTGAGCCAAATGGCCCTTTGGTTGAAGTCCTTGCCATTCCTTATATGATGGAGAGTAGTATAGTAGACGGTGCTAGCCACGAAGCTGTCTATGCGTCTATCCAGGACCAGTGCAGTAACATGCTATTGCAACAACATCCAAAACATTCATAGAGATACAGCCATAGAGGTAGTATTAAACAACTAGAGAGTCAACTCCAACACAAGGCAACACATTCATAAATATCTTGAGATACAGCCATATAGCTAGTATTAAACAACTAGAGAGTCAACTCCAACACAAGGCAACACATTCATAAATATCTTGAGATACAGCCATATAGAGGTAGTATTAAACAACTAGAGTGTCGCTCTAACATTGCAGTAACACTGAAGAAAACCAAGCTGAAGAAATGAGTCTAAAAAATCTTAAATCATATTCCAGAGAGTGCAAACAAAAATAACATTTTTATTGAAGTTTTGAATAACTTTTTGAGAGCACTATTTTTGCAATAGTACCCAGGCAAAGGTAAATAGGTTAAAGGGTCTTTCACACCTGTTCCGGCACGGTTCCGGTCCGGCGCCGGAAAATCCAATCGAACGCCAATGTTTCGTTTTCACGCGGCTACGCACATATCGATTGGCGCATAGCCGCGTGAAAACGAAACATTGATGTTCGATTCGCCGGACCGGAACCGTGCCAGAACAGGTGTGAAAGACCCTTAATACAACTGCAATAATAATAAAGAAAATAAACGGGTGGAAAAGTATACAAAAAATGTCTAATAGATGGATGGTACATATTCTATGGAGAGATGGATGGTGGATATATAACAGAATGAATGGATAATTGGATTGATAGATGGATGGAGTTAATATCATTAAGAAAATGATACTGTATTATCTAATGTGTTAACATAAGTAAGGTTCTGTTAATAAACAATATTGATTGAAATTTAAAATACTGGCATTTTTTTTTCTGTTTTTACTGTTTACTAAAGCTATTTCTACACTATCAAACTAGTTTGAGAAAAAAAGTATCATATGCCCAAATATGGTAGTGATATGCCCAAATATGGTAGTGGTATGACATGTCCATATATGGACACATCATATTTTTTTTATCACATGAAGTTTGATAGGGGTATTGCTAAACACCGCAAACCCCGCAAACCTCCAAAAAAACATAGCAAACCCCATCGAACCAACATAAAAGTGATTGAATCATGTAGTGTACAACCCACTGGGTATATCCATGTAAAAAAAATAATACATTTTTACTGTTAACTAATTATTTTTGGGGTAAAACATCATTTTTTGGTAAAAAATGATTGCGAATTTTTAACCAAAAAATGATGTTTTATCCCCAAAAAAGTAGTTAACAGTAGAAATTTAATAATTTATATACCCAGTCGGTCGTACACTACATTATTCAATCACTTTTATGTTGGTTCGGTGGGGTTTGCTATGGTTTTTTGGAGGTTTGCTGGGTTTAGCAATCATTTTTGACCAAAAAATGATGTTTTACCCCAAAAATAAGTTGTTAACAGTAGAAACTTAATATTTTTTTTTACATGGATATACCCAGTGGGTTGTATACTACATGATTCAATCACTTTTATGTTGGTTCGATGGGGTTTGCTATGTTTTTTTGGAGGTTTGCGTTTGCGGGGTTTGCGGTGTTTAGCAACACCCGTTTGATAGTGTAACCAGGTACGTGTAACCGCGAAAAAACATAAATATTAATAGCGCCCTCTATAATTAAGAGAAAGTTGTTGTAGACGTCGTTAAGTTGTTCATTTTATGACAGGGTTTTTTTTCGATTGCATTTGAACCTGTAATTCAATGGTGGTTGAAAAAGTATAAAAATCAATTAACACTAACACACAATGTTGGTCTACCTCTATTATTATTTAAAAACATGAAATGCGAAGTAATTTTAGGGCGGTGATCGCTTCTTCTTGGTCGTGCTCTCCCCTATGATAAAATGATAGGCATATGAACTGATATCTGTATAATTGGTTATTATTAGTGCCTAATTCAAAGTAACGGAGAACAGACTACTTTAATTTTATGTCAGCGCTTCCCTGTTAAAAACCAGGATTCGCCTCGCGAGTCTGCCAATTCAACTGTTATTATTAATATTACGGATGTTATATCGATCCTAATTTGTTTTAATCTTTATCGCGAAAACACGGATCTTTGGCAGTGCCTAATGGATTATAAAGAACTGAAATATTTTAACTACTTCACGGAATGTAAATAGAAAACAAAGAAATAATCACAAGCAAACAAGACTTTATTTAAATTTATTAAAATAAAGTAAACGGAAAACTTCGACGTAGTTTTATCCCTTTCGCAATAGGCTAATGATTGTGTAATTAACAATCAACGCTATTTTACAATTTATTTAAATCTGAAATATTGTAAATCATGATTTATACTACACATTGCAAATAACGAAAACGATACAGTCAGCAAGTAAAATATGCCATCTGAGTAGGCCACAAATAAACTAAATTCTTTTTTTTCATTTCATTTCCTTGTCTTGTAATTTAATTTAATTTAATGGAAGGGCAAAATTTAGTTGAATTTATTATTGCACTGCGGAAAACTAGCTGTAAATCCGGGATGAACATTTTAATTAATTGTAAAATAAACATACATTAAAATCGTCTTCTATCTAACAGCATAGCAGAATTCATAAAATATTAAAGGGGAGTTTCCCTTTCGACGATTGCACAAAATTCAACACATGGAAAAAAACATAAGTTACTTTATGGCGCATGCTCAGATCAATCACAACCAATGAATAAACTGTTTTGGTCGGAAAATGGCGGATGTGTAGATAGGTTGGTCTAAAAGGTCAGGTTTACGAATACACTGCTGTTCTACCTGTATAATTCTGTGGTGAGTTGACAATTCAGTTTACAGCACAACGCACATGTGTTTCTTTGGTGCATTTAAATATGGTCTTTGGTGGAATAAAACGGAGCACTTCTAATGAATCTAGGCTAGGCCGAGGACGAGGTAATGAGGTTACAAATCCACCACCACCAGACGGAAAGTGCAGACGTCAATGTTTGTTGTGTGTGAGGGTTCGACCGTTGACAGATGGGTCAATGACAGTCACTGTCTAGCCTAAGTAACTGTCGATGTAGGCCTAGGCAACTATAATAGCTCTAAATTAATGGATGAAACTCGAAATACAAAGTTATATTAATTATTATAATATTATTTTCAAATAAAAGTTTGTGAGTGACTGACTGACCGGACCTGACCTCCCACTCTGCTGGGGCCCTCCTGACTTCCTTATTTTTCATTTTATTTAGCATGATCTAGGCTAGTCTAGCAAGACTATTTAACTAAATAATACTAGGCTAGGTTACAGGTAGGCTGAGCTGTAGTACTATTTCTAGACCTGTAGTTAGCTGTAGTTATATACAATAGGTTGGTCTGACAGTGTGCATGGAGGACAGGCTCGCTTAATATGAATGCAATAGGATTCCATGACGATGATTACAGTATACAGACCAAACTAGGAGAACTGTTCAATGGTATACAGATGTGGCATGGAGGGAGGTTAAACCTTGAGCTGACCCTACAGAACTAACTACTAGTAGGCTAGGCCTAGATACCAATTACAATAAGCCATTCAAATCATTCAATCAGCAGTTCATTGTAGTTTTTTATTCAAACTAACATTTATCTTTCTTTTTTTCACAGATATACGTACAAAAGTTTCTCGACTGCGACATATGGAAGTAGGATTACGTGTAGTCCGCGGCCCAAACTGGAAATGGGGCAACCAGGATGACGGGGAGGGCCACATTGGGACTGTCGTGGAGATAGGGTGTGCTGGTAGCACTACGTCTCCAGATAAAACTGTTGTGGTACAGTGGGATTGTGGCACACGTACCAACTACCGGACCGGATACCAGGGTTGTTACGATTTATTGATTTATGATAACGCACCAGTTGGTGAGTACCAATAATATATATGATAAAAATAATATTTTTATCATTTAACAAATTTGTATTTAGTATAGGCCTAGTGCTACTGTACTGTACTGTACACAGGGACAATGATTTATTTGACGAAGATGTTCCTGATCTATATTACTAGTAACATTTATTTTTAATTAGTCAGCAAACGTGTAACTGTACACTTGTTTTTCATTTCACTTAAAACATTTAATTTATTTTTTTTTATTAACATTAAATTTTATAATCATATAGTATACAAATTATACAATTAGATACATTCCGATCAATAATACAATACAAATTAATCTAATTTATTGCATTTGAACATTTTTTTTCCTTTGAACAATTAAATCTAAAGATAAAATTCTTAAATTCTGATTTTTTAAATCATCTTGTTTCCTGTTAT
Organism: Antedon mediterranea; assembly: GCF_964355755.1. Lineage (NCBI taxonomy): Eukaryota > Metazoa > Echinodermata > Crinoidea > Comatulida > Antedonidae > Antedon > Antedon mediterranea. The sequence goes on from NC_092672.1 coordinate 29,409,346, forward strand.
ACCATTTTGTGTATTATTAGTGGCAGGCTCCATACATTTGAATGTTAATTAAAATAAAGTATGACAAAAAAACAATGTACGGTACACTTCATAAGGTGTCATTGACTTTTAACACGAAACATAAAATTAATAAGCATTTAAGTGCTTAAACTTAAACTTAATTAAAAGGATATTAATAACTTCCGTGGCTATAACAATGATAATGATAAATTACTAGTCGTCTTCATATCAATCAGTCATTAATTAGAGAGTGTCCAAAATTAGGTAAAGTGTGTCAAAATATGTATTTAACCTAATTATTTTGCACACATGTTCTCGGTACCAGTACAGTAGGATTACAACAGTTTTGAACTAAGGCTGTCTTCTTGTGTACAGAAGCACTTTAAACACAAGTGAGTGAGTGGCCGAGCGGTTAAGACAGTGGAACCGTAATCACGTAGCCATAACATCGGCAGGGGTTCGAGGCTCACTCACTCCATGGTTCTGGTGGTAGAACGAGTCTTCTCGGATAAGGACTATAAACCGTAGGTCCAGTGTACACAACTTGCTCGTGTGCACTTTAAAGAACCTAGTACATCTTTCGAGACGAGTAGGGGGTTACCCCGGTGTATTAGTACATCACAGCCACTGATCACCAACTGGGCCCTCTGGGAGATCAGTCTTTGACTGAAGAGGTCACCCAGTATAAAGATAAAACAAACAAACAAAACAAACAAAGGTCTAGTGTACAGTACAGTACTACAGTACTTAAATAGCTTGTGTGCATCTTTCGAATAGGGGTTCCCCCGATGTACCTGGTCTAATGTAATCAGCCTCTGTTGTTGTAGACAGACGAACGGGCAGCTCTTGTTTTTTGTATGACACACAGGGACCCTAGGGGGAAGCAGAAAGTTGTTTTACAGTATGTGGCGTCCACACCTGTGCATAATTCATCCCGGTTTAGACTGTAAGACATGGGTCATTCCTATACATTTAGATGGTATTATTAATAAATAACTAGAGAACACTATACTTTATTTGACAACAAAATGTCATGTGCCCATATATGGACATGATTATCATGGGCACATTCATTTTTTTTGTCAAACTAGTCATGATACTGATAGTGTAGACAGAGCCTAAAATCAAATACACTATTTATTGCAAATGAATGCTTGCTTCATAATCTTCTACATTGTGAAACAAACTATAAAATAATGTGTTGTTGTGGTGGAAAATGTAATTACCTGCAGTAACTGCAGTATAATAATTTTGACATGATCCCTTAGTAAATATATTTGTATGGATTTTTCACATTTATTTCTCATTTTCAGTGATGATACTAGAATAGCTATCAAATATTGATTATTGTAAACAATACCCAGCATTGACAGACAGTTTATCTAGGTCATTGATAGATCCACACCCAATGTGTACAAAATCCTATAATTATCATGACTATTCATTGAATGACTATTCTTTCTATAGTGTACCAGCACAAATTATAATAATTTGTCATCTATTTTTAGTGCCTAGCATTGAAAAAATGTCATAAAATTTTTTTGTCAATATTGCTAAATCAAACTGATTTTTGAGTCGAGAAACATACAGTACAGTAGTTTTGTATTGTATTTTTTGCTACACTGTTTAGAAATGTTTTAGTTCAAAAAAAGGGTGTTTTGCTATGCTACACTAGCGAAATTATTTCCTGCCTGCTTACATGGATAAACCAACAATAGCCTATTCTCTTCAAAGAGCAAGATATTTATAACACACGGTTTATTTTTATTACTTTAGCCTGCTATGCTACATTAGCGAAATTATTCCCTGCCCAGCTTACATGGATAAACCAACAATAGCCTATTCTCTTTAAAGAGCAAGATATAAAAGTAGAAAACAATTTTAATAACCTTTTTAAAAATTGTCCCCCTGAAAAAATATATATTTTGTACATTTTTTTTTGTTGATTATTAAATTTTAATGTCAAATATAGTTAATATATTCCCTTTGAAAAAGAATTTGATCAAATGAAAAAAAATATTTACCTAAAAAAATAAACATAATTTAATCCAAAAAATGTTGGAAATACATTGTAAAACTTTGGGTCATTTATTTGGGTCATCATTAAGCCTATGATCGTAATCGAAGATTGCTTTCACATGGTTGAATTTACAAAATAATTTCAGTTGTAGCGTCTAGCGGCAGAAGTGTTTGGTATTACTACCGTGTCCGCAAAGAGTTCATGTACGAGACGAACATAAGCCTTTGGTAAGCCGTCAAACGCATACATGAATTTACGTTGATGGATATAGACGGCAAAGGTATCTCTATCAATCAAATGCATTTTATTTTGGATGACATTTTTTATTGTCTACAACCATATTGGCGGTCTCCTTCGTCAACTGTCAGAAACGAATCGCGTTTGAGAAGTTGTTTCACAAGGCATGACAGATCAGCAGCACGACATAAAAGATAATTTAGAAAGAAATTTGACGTGAATTGTCAGTTGAGAAAGTCCATTATGGAGTGGAATGAGGAAATGCTCCGAGGGGACCAATATGTTCATGATCCGATTGCCAGGAATGGTTTTTCATTAGTCGCAAATAATTGACTTGCTTCTCCGTATGATCCTTAGGTTTAGGCATGAAGGGGTGAGGTTTATTTCTTTTTTTAGCTGAAAAACACTTTCAATACTTAACAATTTTCATAATTTCCAAAGTACTGTAGTTTAATTTATGATTGTCTCGCGAAACATTTTGTTTTCTTCAAATTTGTTTGTTGATTATACCATTTTAATGTCCCGTTTTACCTGAAAAAATGTAATTTAAAGCAAAAAATGACAATAGTTTTTGGTTAAAATTAAAGGTTTCTTTTGTCTTTTTATAAATTAAATAATAATTTTTTGGGAGTTTTTTAACATACTGTAACTTTAATAAGTGAATAACGCTAACTTTTTGTCATGTTTTGGAGGAACATTGCATCGAAAGATTAATGAAATTACTGTAAGTACAGTACGATATTTCTATGTCATAAAATTCATTAAAAAAAAACCAAAAATCTTTTTTATAGTCATTCGAAGTATAAAATGTATCTTGAAAAACCTCCTCCCTACGAATACATTGTTTGTATATTTTTGTTGTCTTTAAAATTCAGCAAAATTAAATTATTGCATTTTATATAAATCATGACTCACCAAAAAGACTGAGAATAAATATATCTTCTTCAAAACCACTTTACATCAATCATCATCCCCCGAGAAATTTCTATTAAAATGTAAATTAAAATTGAGTAGAATAGATTCTGTATCATCCCTGTGTCATTTTCCATTATTGAATGGCTCCAGGTTGTATAGGAAGTTGCCATGTTAAAAATGATTCTCCTTTTTACTGCCAGTAGTTTTAGTTTTCAATGTTGTATGTCAAAATTGAGATCTTTAATATGATTACAGTATACTATAAAAACTTATTTTACTGTAACTGGTTTTATTCATTTTATGTTACACAGTAGTCTCATAATAATATTATTTTATGAATTGAATGTCCAACAAAATATCGTCATCGTTAAAATAAATAATCTTACTTTAGTAACAGTGGAGTACAATAATGACATCAAAAGAAAAAGTGTCCAATAAATTAAAAACGAAAGATTAATCAAATGTTTACATTTTTTCATATTTAAAAATAATCCTAAAAAATTGCACTGCCCTTTAGTATTGAGAGTCCCTTGAATAGGAACTGGTCATATAGTGTTAGTTATTTAAAACGTGTAATATTTCTGTTGTTTGTAACAGAATGTCTGCTGAGGTGTCCCCTGAATGTCTGCTGAGATCTCTTTTGAATAGTGATGTCCTAAAAGAAGGGATACTATACAGTAGTACTTGCCGCAGTATATAAAATGAAATCATACAATCTTGATAAAAGAATTAAACATTTCCATTTCCAACAGAAGATGTCATCATTAACAATAACGAAGTGTTGTTGTTTTAGATCAATTTGCTCAGTATTAAATGAATATTCATGTTTTCAATCAATATCTAAATTAAATATCTCCGTTGTTATGTTTTACCCTACAAAACTAAAAGCGCTTGACGTACAGTACTCATGAATATTAATTAGCTATTGAGAACCCCCAACCACTGAATAAACACACATTATACAATTTGGTGAGGTTTTCTATATTTTTTTTTTAATTTTATTCAATTTGTAAATTTCATACCAAGTGTGCATTTTTTCTTCAATAATAATTAATATTATTTGTCATGATGACAATGTTGGAATCACTGTAACTAGTAAAGCTCTGTCTACACTATCAAACTAGTTTGACCAAAAAAGTGTGATGTGCCCAAATATGGTAGTGATATGACATTATCATGTCCATATGGGCACATCACATTTTTTTGTCACATAAAGTTTGATACTGCAGACAGAGCTTAAGTAGTAATCACCAATGTCTTGGGTAATGATGTTTACATTGAGTACTATTTACCAGTAGCAACATTTCCAATAATTAATTAACACAATGATCTAATAATAAAATTTATAATTTATTTTTCTTCTTTTCACGCGAGGCAAACAGAATTTAATTAATTAATAATGGATTTAATTAAAGTAATGATAATTTACAGTAATATGATTAAGCCTGTACACTGTTCTTAATAAATTCAATTCATTTTTATTTCCGATTTTCACTTAATTAAATTATATAAAATATTACTATCAAACAGTATATTTTAACATTAACAAAGTTGTTATTAATATATTCTGCTAATTGAAATTGAAGCTTGGCTCCTACAGTACTTAGATAATGTCAACTGTGATAGATGTATTGTAACTCACTTTCATTGAAACTACATAGTTTGTATTAAAAGTAAATGCAAATGGGGAATAACCTGGGACTTGCAGCCTACTGGGCTGAATTGCTCACAGGTGTGAACGACACATACAACTTTCTACTTAGCAAGGGTCCCTCGTTTCAAGTGCTGCCACCAAACTGTGACTGTTCGTGTGTCCACAACGTTTGTATCAAAGTGGGAACCAAGCTTTAGGATCCAGTACACCATATTAACGCTCAATTTTTTGTTATGCCTTGTTTACACTATCAAACTTTATGGGAAAAACTCAGATCTAGAAAACTCAGATCTCAGATATATCTGAGTTTTCTAGTTCTAGAAAACTCGGATATCTGACTTCTCTAGATTCAGAAAACTCAGATATATCTGAGATCTGAGTTTTCTAGACACCCAACTTTATGTGACAAAAAAATTTGATGTGCCCATATATGGACCTGATGATGTCATATCACTACCATATTTAGGCATCACAGCCATATTTGGTTTGGTCACACTTTTTTTGTCAAACTAGTTTTAGTTGCTTTACTGTAGGTCCTGAAGATGTACATTTAATATGAATTCTAACCTCTGTGATTACTTTTCGATTTGAAAGTAAACATCATATTTCCTTCCTTCCAGTCTACTTAACAATTTAGTATCAAAACAAGGAAAGCATAAGAATCGTTTTAATTCCAATGTTTGTAAAGATGTTTAGATAGTATAAGAACCTTTCATGTTAAGTGATCTGCATTGATTTCTTGGACTAAATTTTATAGACTGTCTATCCTCAAATCTCAGCTGAAAATAATGTTAAATATCGTGTCCCACAAAACACTGCACCACTGCAATGCTAAACAGTTTATACTGTAGTGTATTATGAGACCATACAAATTAACCCTAGTATTTTCCCTCTTTGATTGAATACTAGTGTACATAGCACCCTAACCAGCAGCGGTAAGAGTGCTGGATATCTTCATATTAGCACGGGTAAAATTTCTTCTAATAATATTAATAATTTCTCTTTTCTTTTTTTTCCCTTTAATTGTTCAAATTTTTTTATATTTCCATTTACGGTAAGTATTGTACATTTTTTATGAATAAACGATCCTTGTAAACATACCGTAATTCAATAAAAACCTTTACTGTACTACTGTACATATTAAAACAGAGAGAATAATTCGTGCCGAACCAACAAGACTTTCCTGTTGCTGTTTACATACAGTACCTCTGAACACTTGACAACAACACAATAATTTAATAGATATTTTCAATTAAAAAAAAAATTTTTGTTTGGTGAAAAAAAATATCCTGCAGATCCAAAATGTAATGGCGAAATGGATGCAAAACTAACATTTTTTCCACCTAAAATCAACAAATTTTATCTCGAAACATCAAAGGATAATGGCCTGATTTGAATATTGTTGATAAATGAATCAACTAACGCACGCAATCAGCGCCATATGCCATTCAGTATCCTGTTTCGGTCTCTCTAGTATTACCACTGTTTAACTCATCAGCTTTGTTTACATTGTCATAATTACAATGTCAACATCAGCAAAAGTAATTATTGAATTCATGTAAATTTTGTCTATTATAACACTATCTCCGTAATTTGTTTTCACATGGTAGATGGAGACAGTGGAGTAACTGCTATGTGCGCTCACTGGCTAAACCCAGCGACACGGAGCTTACTCTATAGGGACCCCTGAGCATGGTCTAGAGGAAAAAGCTGGCATTAAAATATGTCAAAACAGGCTGAAAACGTCCAAGGTCTCCAGTATTGGGCCGCTTATTGTTCCCCAGGCTTCTCCATGCGTAACCTATACTGTAAATAGGCTGTGTAGGAATACTGCATGGCTTTCCATTCCATCCATATCTTCTGTATTGTATTTCACACAATAAAGCTCAGGTACAGGCTTGAATTTTAATAATATTTGGTTAATTGTACATAAATCAAATATTTGTAACAGAAATCAAGACGAAAAACATCAATTTCCCTTAATATGGTCAAATACAAAATTTGGCAAAATTCTTCCATAAAAACCAGGAAGACTTTTTTTCAGTAGTTAGGTAGTTACGGTAATGTAATATGTCTGGTGACTCTCTAGACGGTGAAAAAAGATGGTGGATATACAGTGGATAATTTTTGCTATAGCATGAAAATAAAAAATCTGAAGTTGAATAAAAATATCAGAAATGTAATATTTAAGTTATATTACCTATATTTAGTCATCTGATAACATTTTTTACCACACCGTTTATTTTTTATAGCTTTTTAAAATGCCTCTCTATTTACAAAATGTGTGTACAAAAGAATAGAGATTTTACTGTGTAATTTGAACTCTCCCCCCACTGATAAGAAAGTGCTTATTTTCAACAAGCTCGTGTAACACAAATAAAATTATGAAACATAGGGGAAACTATAGATCGATAGTAATTGGAATGTATGATCAATAGAATTTTTTTGCCCACACCTGGCCTTTAATCTATTTCATGCCCAGTCATGACTGTGGTGATCCCATCTTCTATGGCAGATATATCTTAGTAGAAGTAGAGAAAGCTTCACTCACTTTTCAATGAAAAATCCCTAAAATTTAAGCAGCAATTGTCCCTATGACCTTTTTGTTTGTTTTCCTGGTGTCCTCTCCCACTTCCCATTCCCCTTCCCCCAACATAAAAATCTGAAATCTTGCCTAGCTTTACTTGGATAAACTTGTCATCAATTTTTATATCAGATCAATGACCCCTTTCTTCCCAATAATTCTATCTAACTTAACCTATTAAAGCCATCTGTGGCCATATTCACCATTTACACTTAATGCTAACGGAAATATCTCACTTAAGTGTTGGTGAATATGGCCAATGGTCTACACTGTACAGAACTCCATACACATCTTATAATACCAGATCGGATCGAGAGCTTCATTTTCTCCGTCTGTCATTAATCTTCTGTATTGTTCACATAATAATTTAATACTTTAATTTAATAGCTATTTCGTGCCCCAATGTATATCAACTGCTATATATAGCTGCTATATTTGATAGTTTTTTTGATAGTTTTTTCATTAATGGCTAATGTGTGGTTGGTATCCTGAAATAAATTTTTCGTAAATTTAAATGTTTTTTTTAGCCAGATATTTTAACAATTAATACAATACATCATGAATTTCAAAGTTGGCCAAGGACGTCAAAAGTAAACTATTAATTTAACTCTAGCCAGCAAGCAAACTTATAAATTCTCAATAAAATAAAGAATACAATTATTAATTTGTTTTATGTATTATGTTATTCATATTTTTTGAGCCAACATGATTTTGTATGTTTAACATTAACAGTTTGATATTAATCAGAATCAGAAAAAAAATTATGTTTCTTCTTGAGTTTTACTGTGTAAATAGAACAATTCTCTGAACATAATGACATCTGGTTGGTTTTGGCTCGGCAAAGTAAGGGATTTTATATTGCTATACGAGAAACTATCTTTATACAACCTGCGTAATATTCAATAACAATACGGCAAGAATAACTTGCTTTGTACAATAAAATACCATTGTGTTTATTGTTATGTTAAGTGCATCAATTTGAGTGCATTAAAACCAGTGTGTGTAGTATTAATAGTGCAAAACAGGATCCTGACATTAAACAAACCATAACAATTTGACATGCTATATTATCATTTTTCTTGGTTAAATTTTTATTGTACTGTACTGTAGATATCTAATGTTCCTATACTATTTCTGTACATTACTATCATTAAACAAGCCTACAGTATGGTATTTACCCTCTTCTGTACTATTAATATTTATTTACTGTTTTAGTGGCTATTAAAGCCATATTATTTGCTTTTAGCTTGTTTAATTATTTGTTTTAAAATGAATACCATGTAGTATACTATACACAGTAGTATACATTGTTTATACAGTATTCAATTCAATTCAATTTCTTTTTATTTCGGAAATATCATCAATATTAATAAACGTATAAACAGAAAAAAAATAAAAAATAAAAAATCGTAAACTCTAAACTTAAGTACAGTATATATAGAATGCTTCTCCTACAATACATTTTGGAGTTATGGAGCATATTTTTGCAAACACAAGCAACAAGGATGTTACCACTAAATTAAAGATAAAAATAATATAATAATTCCCTCCTGAATCCTTGCTATGTAAACATGAATTCACAATTACTAGACAAATAAAATAATAATAATTCATATTTCCCCAGTCCCTCTCACTAAATTTATTATCAGATAATTATAAAAGGGTATGATGATACAGCTACTGTATCCTATTAAGATACAAACATTACAGCTGACTATGTTGAATGGTCGGTCAGTAAACACTAACTTGAGCACGCGACTGCAGCCATGTATATGGCCTTGTTTCAGTACAATATTATTTGAAAATCCTACTGTACAGTACATACCAATTTTAAAATTGCAAAATTATTCACTGAAAATTATAACTTCTTTCAAGTTTAACAAGAATATCTGCAGGAATGTTTTGAATTAAAAATTCATTAAGGGTAGAGTTGCTTTAGTAGGGGATTATTTTAAAGGGACTACATATTTTAAAATTTTTATTTATAATCGTTTTTTTGCCATATATAAATACAGTATCTTTATTATTTAAAACTATAGTACTGTATAAAATAATCTATTTTTTTGGGCGACAATAATGTCTTTAAATATTAATTCATTTTATTATTCAGCCTTCTTGAAAAAGGTCAAATCCCTATTGTAGGCAAAATCCATAAAACCTCAAAGTTAATTACCATGAAGGTAAAAACACTAAAATCCTATTGTTTGAAAGTTTCGTATTATAAGCAAGCAAGCAAGTGTTGCTTTATTGAAATACGAAACTGAAAAAGGTTCAGCACAGAGCCTGTCTCTAATGCCTAGACAAACTGCTTGAAAATAATTTGTGGATGAAAGAAACCTTATTAAGAGGACATCTTTGGTACCCAATAGCAGGCTCCTCTAAGGCCCTGTTTCTGCTGCCAAGAAAATACCGTATTTAATATGGTTTTTTTTAATACTCATGTATTTATACCGTATTTAGGCAGCATAAACTGCGCTCATAAAAAAAATACCATATTTTCCCCACAAAATTTGTGGATAAAATACGGTATTTACAAATTTATACCGTATTTTTTGTACCCTTTTCTGCTGCCAATAAAAAACACCGTATTTTGTTTGACCTGCGACATGAGGTCAACATCGTGTTTTAATTTTTTGTCGCTGTCACTCAGCTGTTTTACACACGTGTATAGATATATTTGGTGACGTTACTGTGTGGGGAGGGAAGCTAAAATGTCCGGCCAACTAAAAGGTAATAAAAGGGACAACCACATTTATAAAGACATTTCTAAAAAAATAAAGCAGGAGTATGGAATAGACTTGTCTCCAAAGCAAGTAAATTCAAAACTAAAGAGCCTGTGAAAGCAGTACAACATTGCAAAAGACAATCACTCGTAGAGGAACGAATTACTTGGTGTTCTTAATTCATCAGTTGGAATTATAAATCATTTGAGGAGATACAGTGCTTGTTGAATGCATTTCAAATCATGATCAAACTACTGTAAATGTCTATATTGTATGGATTAAGACTGTCTACTTAAATTTAAATTACAAATCCAATTTGGCATTGTTTCGGAACGTCTTAGCATATTGGATTTGTATGATGTTTTTGAGAACAAATACTCAGAAGGTGTTGGCTGTAGTTTAAAAATACATTTCCCTCGTTCGTTTTATGGAAAAGTGTCCCAAAGTGGTGTTTTTCTACTGTATAATGTCAATCTGCTGAAACATGAGCAAAATAAAATAACTGGTTGTTATTAACTATGAAAAAAAAAAATCCATGGTGTAAAACTATAAACTTTAAAAAGAAATGTAAATCATTTCGAAATCTTTTATTTCAACCTCTTAAAGCTTAATTAATCGGTAAGAGGGTGGGGTTAGTAAGAGGGTGGGGTTAGTAAGAGGGTGGGGTTAGTAAGAGGGTGGGGTGAGTAAGAGGGTGGGGTTAGGGTTATTGTTACATTAATATAAATGTTTTATTTCTTGCAAATGTGTTTATAAAATGTTTGTTTATATTTTGTAGTGTAACAAATATTTTCAAGTCTGGTTGCCATTTCAAAAATTTAATACCAAAATAAATAATTTATATGTAAATAAATTAAATTTTGACTATATTATTTGTGGATTTAATTTAGTCATAGAATCCCGATCGGGAACGGGATTTCGGCCGGGATCCCGTCGGGAATTTTCCCAATAATCCCGATTTCCTAGTGGGAATCAAGACCAATAATGGGATCCTTATAGGGATCCCAACGATTTTTATTGTGGGGATATGTGGAGAGAAGTGGGGAAATAGCTACAATGCAAAATATAATTTTTTTATTTAAAATAGTTTAGAGTTTGTATCTGTACATGGCAAGGGAATTAATGCAAATTAGTTTGCTTTTTTATCCAATTTGAAACTGATGAGAAGAAACATTTATGGTTCAGTTATTTTTACAATAAATTATTTAATTTTTTAAATTATACAGTATTCAAATTACAAGGATATGCAATGACACAAAGAAACCTATACTTTGAATTATTATTTTATTAGAATTTTAACTTTTGGAATTTTGAAATAAATCATAGTGTGGGAATTATCGAAGCTTGAGTAGCATTTGATATTTTAACTAGGGAGATCTTCGGAGATATGAGTCACGTCCCATGTGACTTTGTATATAATTACACGTGCAAGAATCCATTTTTACCTGCCTCGAGAAGCGTACCTTGCGCGCTTGCAATATATTATATCGTTGATTTGCCGAGTTTTAACAGCTTAAGACCTAATCACGCTGTTAAGCTAGAAAAATATTTTGACTAGGAATGTAGAGCTTTGATAAATTAATGATAATTACGTGATGATGGCGATGATAATGAGCATTTAAATCGCACACCTGAGATAAGATTGTCAATACCTTGTGTGTACTAAAAAAATAAATTATATGAAAAATTATAAGAAAATGCAGTTAAACCACATTTTCAAAGAAGCTTTCTATTTTGTAGCCAAACATTTTAGATGTCATCTTTAAAGATATTGTCCACCTATTAAAAAAAATTATTTTTTTTAATATACCGTAACCATTTTAATGTCACATAATAGTTGTTCACTTTGACCAAAAGCTGGATCGAAAAGATTATTTACCTGAAAAAAAATGTAATTTTTTAAAGCAAAAAATACTTTAATTGTCTGTCTCGGGTTAAAATTGTCTTTTTAAATTGAAATCATTTTTTTTTTTACAGAAGTGAATAGTTTATTAAAAAAACTGCTAAATGTTATTAATCTTCATTTTTCATGTCCATGTTCAATCTTTACAGGTTGTTCAATTTTCAATAAATAATATTGATATTATTCACAATATCCATTCCAGAAATACATCCACTATGTCTTTAATTTAATATATTCTAGTATCTTTTATTTTAATCTCAACGCAGCTATTGGATTGATAACAAAACAATACAAAAACAACAATATTTGCTAAAGTATGGAAAAAAGGAAAATATTAAAATAACCATAAATATTAAATAAGTATAGTTGTTTGTATTTCCTCTGTATAATATTTTTATGATTAATTTTTAATTTTGACACCTAGGCATTTTTGTTGTTGTTTCTGTTTTGTTGTGCTTCTATTACTGTATTGTTTGTTTTATCTGTCTATGAGAGCCCTTGATTGTTTAGCTGTTTTAAAGTGTAGACAGAGTTTAAGGAGCATCATCTTTTACACCATCCACTTTTAAAATATGCTCAATATTCTAGAATAATTCAATTTAATACACAGGATACAGAATATTGTATCGACACAAGAACAATTAAATGGAAAAAAAAAACAAGAATTTGGTTTGAATCTTTGTAATAAAAAAGGCATCATGCGTAATCAAATCTGAGTATTTGTTCTCAAAAACATCATACAAATCCAGTTTGCTAAGACGCTCGGCAACAATGCCAAATTGGATTTGTAATTTAAATTTAAGTAGACAGTCTTAATCCATACAATATAGACATTTACAGTAGTTTGATCATGATTTGAAATGTATTCAACAAGCACTGTATCTCCTCAAATGATTTATAACTCCAACTGATGAATTATATAAAAGAACAGCATGTTGTGAATAAGATAAACCACAGTCAACAAAACCAGCAAAATTGTTTTTAAAATTACAAAATAGAAAAAAATAAATTTTCATACATAAATTTTAATATCAATTTTTTGCTGGCAGTCAAGTTAAAGATATAATGATTTTTTTTCTAGATTTTATTTGAATATTCTTTCTTTTTATTATAATAATACAATGTGGTGTGATGGGATAGGAACTAGAATAGATAGAAGGTATAGATCTACATTATTCCCCAATTATAAAATTAAAACAGTCACTTTTACAAATTAAAATTATTTCAGAAGACAAAAATGACAGACAATTTGATTAATCCTTGCATTAAATTACAGTTTTTTTTCAGGTAAATATTTTTTTTCCATCCAAAAATGGCATATTCAACATAAACAAAATGTTACAAATGGTTTTTTTTTCAGGACAATACCTTTAACCATATTTTTTCTATTATTAAGTACATGATTCTTAAGCTCTGTCTACAGTATCAAACTATTTTGACAAAAAAAGTGTAATGTGCCTAAATATGGCATCAGTTCAAATAATCCGTACATCAAATGTTTTTGTCACTCATGAAGTTTGGTAGTGGAGACTGAGTTTTACAGTATTTTCTTTTTAATGAAGCTTTGTGAAAGAAAATAATGCTTTTTTTTTATTAAATTAAACTTGATTTATTTTTATCTGCAGGCATCAAGCATCCAAATATAATCTGCAATGTATGCAAAAAACATGGAATACAAGGAACGAGATGGAAATGTAGTGATTGCCATGACTATGACCTCTGCTTCCTCTGTTATATGAACGACAAACACGACCTCAATCATTCCTTTCTACGATTTGTTACGCAACATTCTGTCGGGTTAGTATATTTGTAACACTAATAGTAAATAATGTAGCTTTTTTTGTGTTTTCAACGTGCATTCAATCAAATAGGGAATTTAATGCAAATATAGGTGGGAGGAAAACTACAATACTAAACAGTAACGCTGCCTTGGTAGATATACTACTGTATAGAAAGTACAGTAACACTGCTTAATATATAGCAGTAATTGAGTGGCATAAACACTGCTTGCTAAGCCAGTAAAGCCTGCAAGGATAAGGCAGTAATGCTGCTACTATAAGCCAGTAACACAGATAAGGCAGTAATGCTATTACTGTATAAGCCAGTAACACAGATAAGGCAGTAATGCTATTACTGTATAAGCCAGTAACACCGATAAGGCAGTAATGCTGCTACTGTAAGCCAGTAAGACTGATAAGGCAGTAATGCTGCTACTGTAAGTAAGCCAGTAACACTGATAAGGCAGTAATGCTGCTACTGTATGCCAGTAACACTGATGGCAGTAATCCTGCTAGTCTACTGTAAGCCAGTAACACTGATAAGGCAGTAATGCTGTTAAGCCAGTAATGGTTAAGCCAGTAACTAACAATGCTAAGCCAACACTGCTTAGGTTTATAATGCTTTTAATACAATAATAACCGTCCTTGTGGCAGTAACTGTACAGATTTTTTACTAGAGTTTAAACCCATAAATAGCTAAGAGAGATTGAAAAGAAATCAATATTGCCACTAAACACAAGGATGGTCTTATACTGATCCAAAATGTATTCCTTAAATTTTATCCAGATAATTTTGCTTAAAAGTTCTGTAAACTTAATAAATAATAGCCAGGATACAGTTACTACCATAACATCGTCGTAGCAGGTGCATTGTAATCAATTTGATTAGTTTTCTTGGCAATATCTTCATACCTAAATTAATGCTTCTAAGATAAAGTCATTATGATTTTAAGCTTGCTTGAAGTAAGCCTTTTAAACCGAAAGCAATCCTGGATAAATTACTGCTACCCTGGGAAAAACCATCAAAGCTTGTATTGTATTGTTTTCCTGGTGGTCGTGCATATATTTTTATTTGCAATCATAATTTGTCTAGGTTTACATAACGAACTGAACGTTGCTACTTTACGATGTGTGCCATGTTAATTAAATTTCTAACATTGATTTCCTTGCTGTAATAGTTTTTGTGTTTAATTTGGTTACATGGGAATAAATTAGTTCCCAGAATATAAATTGCTTTTTGGAATTGAGTACTACAAATCCGAGAACTGGGTTGTAGAGTGCACCATTGCTGACGCCGACAAATTTCAGAAATATGACCATAGTTACTTTGCATTTCCATTCAAATTTATCTAAATTGAAGGTACTGTTAAAACATATACAGTATTACAACTAACTTCTTTCCATCATCAATAACAGCAAATTGAATAGCAATGCATTTTCTCAGGTAGTTGAGCTGTAGCTTAGTGGTTAACATCCTTGCCTTCCAATTCCAATGTCCAGGGTTCAATCCTGACATACAATACTGTAGTGCCAGGGTTGTAACTCCACTCCGTAAGCCTCAAATGAGACTTAGATAAGCATGATAAATAATTCATAAAATAGTTTATTCATCCTGTAATTTGGGAGTTTCTTGCTGTTGGATTCATATGAAATAAAAAGGTAAATTTCTTTCCCCTCGTTTCTTCTCCCTAAATTTGTAAACATGAAAATTAAAAGTAATTTCCCAATTGCAGTCATTCATTGCCTGATGCATTGCTTTTAATAACTGTGTTAATTTAATTTGTACTATGCAATGTGGTGTGTCGATCAATCATTTTATAGAATACGATATTGTTTACGATACTTGTAATAACTTGAGGCCAGCTGAAGTGGTAATAATAATATAATCGTATTATGAGAAGTTCAGAAACCTTTAGCATTTCTACTAATACAAATTCTTCGGAGAATTCTCGCTCACAATACTTGAAAATAAAATGATTGAGATTTTAAGAACTCATATTATAATAACAGTATTGACAATAAGGAGAATCTTTAATAAGCAGGTTGTTCTTTTGCCAAATCTTCATATTCTGTGAAAAACTACCATATTTGCCTGATCTATGATTTCACTGACTCAGTGTATAGAATATCACTTCTGGCATCAACCTCCTGAATGGCTCCCTGCAATAGCTACATCTCAGAGACATTATCTCATTGTGTCACTGTCTCCCACATAATGTACCTACCACCACTTCTCGTATTTACTGACTTCACATTTAGTCTCATCCACATTCCCTGCCTTCCTGCAGCAGTAAATACCTCCCGGATTCACAGGGCTTCCATATTCACTGGACTTCCATATTCACAGGCCTCCCAGATTCATCCCAGATTCACATGCCTTCCATATTCATGCCTCCCATATTCATGCCTCCCATATTCATGCCTCCCAGATTCATGCCTCCCAGATTCATGCCTCCCAGATTCACAGGCCTCCCACCAATATTCATGCCTTCCATATTCACATGCCTCCTACAGTATATTTATGCCTCCCATATTCATGCCTCCCAGATTCACAGGCCTCCCAGATTCACAGGCCTCCCACCCATATTCATGCCTTCCATATTCACATGCCTCCTATATTTATGCCTCCCATATTCATGCCTCCCATATTCAATGCCTCCCAGATTCACAGGCCTCCCAGCCATATTCATGCCTTCCATATTCACATGCCTCCCATATTCGCATGCCTCCCAGATTCACAGGCTTCCCAGATTCACATGCCTCCCAGATTCACATGCCTCCCAGCTTTAGCATCTCCAACATTCTTCTTCTTCTTACATTGTATTCGGCTCCAACTATTGCAATCACAGTCTTCTTCATTCACTGCCCTTTTTTCACTCTCCTGCCAAGACTCATTAACTGCAGCATTTAAAATTCAACTCACTTCACAAAACAAAACATGTTACTGTCACTAAAAATTGATTATAATTTAGCATACAGTACAACTTGACTACAGTACATTACAATTACGGTAATTAAGAAATTTCAATGACTTTTTATACTGTATGTCTGAAATATATAGTTGGCCAAGAAATAATTTTTGCCACAGAAATTTTACTAAGCTAGTGTACACACTATCAAACCGTACAAGTTGCATTCTGGGACGTCGCAGTATACTTTACTTTAGGGTAAAGCCATTATATAAACAGTGCCGATCATAGAACCAATTATAGATGTAATTTATTTGAAACATCTTGCCGCGGAAATTCAACTACGCTAGTATAAACGCTATCAAACCGTACAAGTTGCATTCTGGGACGTCACAGTATACTTTACTTTAGGGTAAAGCCATTATATAAACAGTGCCGATCACAGAACCAATTATAGATGTAATTTATTTGAATCTAGGTAACTTGTGTTAGACTAGAAAATCCTTGAATTAAATGATTAGTCTAACTTAGAATAGATTGGATTGCGCATTGTCGCTTTCATGTTCATTAATTTATTGAACTGTTATTTTAAATGAAAAGTAACAGTTTTAAGATTTAACGACAGATGCTTGCTATTTCATACGATTTTCCGACTTCATATTCACCTTCAGTACAGATAGCCTAGTTCTCTAGTGTAATATTTTGTTTAAAGATGTTAGGCCCTATTGTCCCCCAAAATCATGAAAAATAAAGCTTTATAAAATCAGACTTTGAAGAGGTCATTTTTTAAATGTTTTCACTTCTATCCATAGGGAAAAAAAAATTATTTCACTTATAAAAAGAGGAAATGATAAACAATGAAATTTAACACTGACGACAGAAAATTTGACTTTAAATTACAGTTTATTCAGATAAATTATTGTTTTGCCGATCTTATTTTTAACAAATTGAATATCTGTTTCGACTTTAAAATGGCATTAAAAAAAATTGTTTTGTACATACTGCTTTGGGATAGGCCGATTCAGGGGACACTCTCTTTAAACTTAACAACTAAACAATTTATTTTGATGAAGAATAATCCCAATCTGTGTAGTTTTTTAACATATTTTTGGATTGTTTTTATTGTACCTTGGTGATGTTGTTATGGCTGGTGATATCCTCTATACAGATCCTTCTTTTATGGCATATCCTGTTGGGAAAAATGATCAAATATAATCCCTTTAAATCATGTATAATAGATGTTTAATCCGATGAAATCCAAATATTATTATGTTATCCCATCAAACCTAATCCCTTGAGATGTCTAATTGGCATTTAATCCTCATAAATGCATATAAGTTTATATCCCATCTCATTTAATCCCCTAGAGATTACAATTGATTTGTTTAATCTATAGAAAATCAATAAATCATTGTTATAATCTTTGATTGAATCTACTGCCATTATCGTGATTGTTATTATGGTTGCTAGGCAATGTATAGTGATGTACACAGTATGCCTGGTGGCAACAGTGTAAATTAATAATAATATATTTCATTAAGGTTATTAATTTACTGCTTAATTAGAGTGCTTGGTCTTTGCAATAGAATTTCTTCTGGAGTTGAGAATTTCTTATACTGTACAGTAGTTCTACTTCCAATTAGGTTTATGAATTACATTCAGTTTTCCTCTTTTGTAGTGTAACTACCACTTTTATTCATTCATCATTACAATATACAGTATATTAACTAGTTTATTTAAACTCTTTTTGTCATTATTTTCTAGAATTTAGAATACTGTACTCTAAATTTATAATAAATAAAAATGCATATATTAGCGTTTACTTACACCCTGTATACAAATTTATAAGTTTATCGCTTTCAATTTTGGATAGGATCCAAGTTTAAGTTTGTTAATATTATCTATTAATTTTTTCTATTATGGAAATAAAACTATCTATTAGGAACAACTTTGTACAAAATCTTGATAAGCTTATTAATTTATGTTTAATTAGGGACCATTTCAAAATTATTCTAGTGCAGTTACAGCAGTATCTCAATTTTGTTGGTATGGTACTGTTTAAAAACTTGTTTGTAATTTTACTTGTTTTGAGTAATGTTGTACATCATTGTCATTATTGTCGTAATCATCATGTTTATTTCAATGACAAAAAGTACTGCAACTTTCAAAATTGAAACTAAAATCATTGATTGCATAATTGTAACAAAATGAATCAGTGTGATATAAAAATAATGAATGTGTATTATGAGTGGAATGGTACAAATAATTTCATGAGGTGAAAGATGGAATTCTATTTTCACAAGGCAACAGGTGAGTGGATAGAATTTGATATTTCACTTCATGAAATTATTTGTACCATTCCACGAAGAATAGATATTCATTAAGATTTAGTTTTTCTTACGCGAGAAGATTTTTTTGTCATATAATATTTGTCTCCATACTCCAGTAACTGCAGTACAAAAAATTGACATGATCTCATAATCATATACAAAAAAAGCAAAACTGAAAATATGCGTGATAATTAATGCAAGCTTTTAAAAATGAAAGTACTTAAATAATTAAAATGATATCATACTTTCTAATTCGCTGTCAACACGGATTCACAAAACTGCGTGTTATGGTCATGTGCTAAGTGACTCACCCACCACTATCTACCTTCCTGTTGAAGAACAACTTAAAATTTAACTAATTTTTGATGAGTATTGATGAACCTTTGTTCTCACAATAAAGTTGTCCAGTTATGATGGAAAGATACATTTCTGGAAATATTGGAAATTTTAACTGAATTTGATTTATTAGTAATTGTAATATTAGCAAGTTGATATTTCAGTGAGAAGAAAGAAGTTTGGTGTTTCTATTTCAAGCTGTGATCACCTGAATCTTGTGGATTTATGCGTTAAAATGATACTTTGTGTGTAATTTGGAAAAGGCATCTAGAATCGTTGATATTTGTGGATACATTTAATTTTAGATGGGATG
The DNA here is from genome assembly GCF_964355755.1 of Antedon mediterranea. Classification (NCBI taxonomy): domain Eukaryota; kingdom Metazoa; phylum Echinodermata; class Crinoidea; order Comatulida; family Antedonidae; genus Antedon; species Antedon mediterranea. The sequence continues at coordinate 29,429,047 of NC_092672.1, forward strand.
AAATTTTGAAGTAACACATACTATAGTATTACTTTATTGTGCTGTTAAACCCATCTGATGATTCATTGTTCTCTATTGTTTGAGAATTTTAATACATTATTGTAGTTTGAGAGGAAAATCGTAAATGAAATTAATCGTTAGATAGTTATGGATTTAAATACTTTTGAAATGGCGATATTTCAAAGTAAACAAGAAAATAGTTTTAAATTAAACTGCTACATACTGTAAGTACACTAGTCCATCTTGTGCCTGACTTACCTGAATAAACCAACAACAGTCCTCTGTCTTTGAAGAGAAGATACATTACGAAAAGAAGACATTGAGTTAGAATACCCCTGTTGGATAATGGGACCATTCCCACATAGTGTAACCTGTACTGGCCAGTAGGAAAAACATCGTGGAGTCATTTCAAATTGAACAATATTTTATATCAAGAAGAGTACAGTTCGTAAACTTTACAATTGGTTCAAATTTGATGATTTCTACCACCGTTGTTCAAGTCTGAAACTCAATTCAACAAGGCACAAACAAACTTATCTGATATTCTCATAGGTTTTATTTTCTAAACTGTACTTTTAAACAATAGTAGCGTACAATTATTTTTGAAACTTTTTATTTGAATCATTTCAAATAATATGGTATCAACAGAGCGATCGGTAACAATCAAACTGATCTTAAGGGTACCTACATTACCAAGGTGTGTTGATATTTTTTTTTTAATGCACATTTTAGGTTTCCTGAGAACATTTTCTCCTATGTATATTTGTTTTTTTTCATTAATATTATTATAATGACATTGCTTTATAACACTTCACAATAGACTATTATATTTAAATACAAAACCAAAATACAAAGGGCAGTGGACGAGATGATGTCACATCCCCTAAGGGTCGCTACGTGTCAACCTGCCAACTATACAGACCTCATTGTCATTTGTCAGTCCATGACAGAGTGTGAATTTTTTTTTTAATTTGGCATTTAATAATTATAGAAAACAAGAAAATAACAAACTAGGTCATATCATTTAATAGGCTTAAAGATCAGCTTTTAGCCAGTACAGTATTATTATGCATAAGTACTAACTATAAGAATGCTATAAGCACTTAAGTATGATACATCTAGTCAATTAAGATTCACAAACTATCCTGTTTACATCCAATTAAAATTTAAAAATCACGTTTCAACCCGTTACATCAACTACTATATGTTGCTACTTCTCTTGAAAAATCTTTAAAAAAAACCTGATTTTTTAATTTATTATTTAACTTTTAAACACACATCCATTCTCCTTAATGAATACAATTCTTTTTGCATTTTAATTAAATTAAAAAAAATTCACATTTTAAACTGTATCTAATGTGTACATCTCTTTAAAAAAATGTAATGAATTTTTATTTTGAAGGTTAACCCTTTATTAACATTCTTTCTCCTTCCCAAAATCGATTTACAATTTAATCGACTTCACTCCTTCCTAGAATAGAAAGTAGAAATTTATCATCAAAATGAATGTTGTTTATAAAGAAAAAAAATTACTAGGAAATGATGAAAGTTCTCATTTGCAGTTGATAAACTCACTGTTAATGAATGTGTTTTGAATTACAAAAAAAAAAATGTTTAAAGTATTTATCATGTTTATAACGACCTTAACTATTTGATTTTTTTGTTGGTAATCAAGGTTAAAACAATTGAAACCAATCAAGAAAAGTAACAAATTTCCACTTGGAAATTCCAAGTTAAAAGAAAAATCTATTGCTGATTGAGAGTTTATATGATTTTGTTTTTATAGAGTACGGATGCCAAAGAGACAAGGGGGTACCAAAATACAAAGTAGAGGGCTCTTTCCAGGAGCAAAGGTCGCAAGAGGACCGGACTGGGATTGGAACCATCAAGATGGTAAGTTGTGAAGTGATAAGAAAATTGATGATAGATTGCTTTACACAGCCGTAGCCAGCATAGAGGCAGATGAGGCGCCGGTCTCATCTGAAATTTTCAATTTTCACCTCCCACCCCAATTCCCCAGTACAGGTTGTCCTATTTATGTTATTAATTATATAAAACATCTTTGCCTCATCTGTTTTTAACCTCACACTACGACCTTTTCAAAAGATCTCCATCTTTATTGTGGTACAATTTTAGAGTGTTATGACATCATACTGTAAGTCGACTCATATCACTGAAAATTTGGCAGTCAACTTCCACATGCGCAAGAGGCGCCTATACACAGTCCCTAATTTGATGAATTGACAGTCATGGAGATTGTGGTACAGATAGTGGTAAATTTCAGTAAAGTTAAAATAATGTCAGAATTAGGTAAAAATATTCATTTTCTTCTTAAACAGGTGGAGAAGGTAAACATGGAAAAGTCAATGATATTCGTGGTTGGGACACCGAGTCGGGCCGCAGTGTTGCAAATGTTACATGGTCTGCTGGAACGACAAATGTTTATCGTATCGGACACAAAGGAAAAGTAGATTTAAAGTATATTCAAGATGCCCCAGGTAGCTACTATTACAAGGATCATCTTCCAAGATTAGGTAAGTAAGAACAACATATATAATAATGTTGTCACTTTGGATGTTTTTACAGAATTTTTAAGCACCTGAAAATAAACTTTAAATCTAGTCAGCTCGTTTACGAAAACCTGAACATTTCCAGATACATTTTAAATTTTTGCATGAGAGTACAGTAGCATGATTTGCATCTCATAAAAAAAATTGCTAACAAATATAATAATAAAAAAAAATAATTGAAAAGAAATAATATTGTTTAATAAACAAAAGGAAAATGCTACATCTTCTATTCTTTCTTACAATTGAATATTGGTTATGACAAAAATGGTAGAAATAATTCATATCACTCATACATAATATGTAGTATTTTGTTTTAAACTTTGAATACAATTCAATATTGATAACAAAGAAGCGTTTAAAGAATGATTTAATTCCAGGTTTGTTTTCATTTCTTTTTGATTTATCATTCACCATTCTCACTCAACCATTTCTCTTTGTTTATGTTCATCCACCCTTTCAAATGTCAAAGGTCATCTGTGAACATGAGTGAACTAATTTTTATAGTAATCAATTATTATCATTTTTATTTATATTCCTTTATACTTTTCAATTTAGTAAACCATGTATTATTATTTTAAAATAGAGACCATGTCAAAATGATTGCATTTGGTACTCAGAGTTTTTGCTGAATAATGTTTGGCTCTAAACTATTTTTCTGTATATTTTTCTTGATTTGCTTTAAGCAGATGAAAGTCTTTATCAATCCATGCGTTCAATTATCTATCCCTTAATTTTTTCGTCCATTCATTGCCCCATGCCTAAACCATTCGCACACTTTCTGCCTTTGTTAACGTTCCACCACAGACTGATGAGCTTGCTTATCTATCCATAGGCTTACTACATTATCTATAGCTGTCTAGCATTGTGTATTGAGAGATTCTTTAAAATCTTATTTTTAACCGAAGATTGATTTTCGCAAATCGCATTTAATATACCGCTGCACACAGCTGCAATACCAGTGATTCAAACCTTTTAGGAAAATAAATACATTTACGCTTAATATCCACGGTTCATTGAAGTTTATAATGTGCGTTAAATCGTAATCATGCTTTTTACGATGAAGATGAGTATTGGTCATCACAGACTCCAATTCCTAAAATGAAACTTAATATTTGGTAGATTAATTTGTCTGTAATGTGTATTTCAAGTAATTTATTTCAAAGATGATAGTCATTCAATTAAGATATTGTGTTTAATATTGAACATTATGAAAGTAAATGGTTTTATGTTATTTCTTTCTATATCATTTGTATGGTTGTGCATTAAAACGCATTTCAAGCAATTTATTTTGAAGATGATAGTGTTTCAATTAAGATATGTTTTGAAATGAAATGAAAAGTAATTTAGTGTTTTTTTTGTTTCTATTTGGTTATGATTTAACACAAATAATTGTTTTTTGACACAAATAATTTTTTTTAAAAAGTATAGTGTTCACTGGTCTAAAAAAAGAATAATAATTATTAAGATAGTAAAATAACATGCACAGCAACGCTACATGGAAGTAAATGATGCCAGTAGTATCTTGAGATGCTCCTGTGGGGTGTTTTCCGCACTGTTCGTAAAATCAAAACGGTACTGGGTATGATACTGTAGCATTCTTGTCACCATCCATTCATAGAAAGTTTGATGAAGAAGGCCATCTGTATGGCGACTGTAGAATGTACCAGAGACATGACTTACTTTTTATGATAGAAGATTGGAATATTTTTTACTAAAGAGTTATACAATGCATACTGTACGTTTTATAAAATTGCGGTTTTGTACTGTCCCATTTTCGGATAGGTGGCATTAAACACTTTTCTAATTTCTAATTTTTTCAGTAAGATACAGTACTATTGAAATCTTATAAAAGTATTCCTTATTCTAAATTTGAAACTATCATATCAGGTATCCAACTACGGCGCCATTACGTCTGTCCACGACAGTGTGTGTGAACTAGTAGACCGGGGTAACTTCCTACTCGTATCGAAAGATGTACTAGGTAAGTGCACACAAGCAATATGCATACACTGGACCTACGGTTTATAGTCCTTGTCCGAGAAGACTTGTTCTACCACCAGAACCATCCAGAACGAGTGAGCCTCGAACCCTTGTTGATGTTATGGCTATGGATTACGGTTCCACTGTCTTAACTGCTTGGCCACTCAATGTATTAAGCCTACGTATTTATACAATTAAATTATTTAATATTTTAGTATTGTTTTCCTTGTCAAAAACTAAAATAAATAAGAAAATTCACTAAACCATAAGAACTGTCTCACCATTTTGAATGACAGACATAGGACACACAATCACATTCATATTTTATATTCATCATATGATAACAATTAAATCTTTAGACTTAGATGTTACACCTTTTCAACAACATTCTTCTACCCTCGGGTCACATCGTGTCATTGGTAGCCAACTACGGCACCATTACGTCTGTCCACGACAGTGTGTGTGAACTAGTACACCGGGGTAACCCCCTACTCATCTTGAAAAATGTACTAGGTTCTTTAAAGTGCACATGAGCCAGATGGTGATGGTTTATAGTCCTTATCCGAGAAGACTTGTTCTACCACAAAAACCATGGAGTGAGTGAGCTACGAACCCTTGCCAATGTTATGGCTATGGACTATGGTTCCACTGTCTTAACCGCTCGGACACACTCGCTCAAACTATTAGTCGTATGGAGCCAGTTTTTTAACTTCTTTTTTTTATTATGTTATATTTTTTTTAGTACAAGATACTATATTGAAGTCAATACAATTTCTTATTCAATATAAACCTGAAACTAACATTATAAAGAGTATACATTCCATCTTACAAACAAACCATAAGCAATAATAATTGATAATATCGAGCGAGTATAAATACATTTCATGTTTCATATTCTAGCTTTTCATTATTTTTGTATTTAAGTGCATCTATTCATCATGCGAATCATTAATTCCATTGAAATTCAGAAAAAAAAAATATTGAGCATGGTAAAATAAAATGAGAGATACAGTATGGTTTGCAATTCCATTACTTCTTCCAATCACAAATTGTGTTATCACTCATTTTTACTGCGATATTTCTGCGGTCAAAAATTTTATATCGATAATATTAAACTTTATTGTAAAAAATAAAATAAGGAGATAAAAAATGATGACATTTCATTATCGTTGTGAAACTTTATTTTCCGGTCCGTATACAATTTTTTTTCCCATCCGAGATTATAAAATTGAATTTCTATGAAAATACAACAATATTTTTCTAAACTTGTATTCGTTTTTTGATTTGCACTGTTTGTTAAGCTCTGTCTACATTATCAAACTTTTTGTGACAAAAAAGTGTGATGTGCCGATATGGAATTGATGATGTCATATCACTACCATATTTGGGCATATCACTACCATATTTGAGCACGTATCACACTTTTTTTGTCAAACTACAGTAGCTAGAAAGAATATTGGTCAGATGTTTTGCCCTACTCTGACGTAATTTGTACTTTATACTAAGTGCATTTGAGAATACATTTTCAGGTGGGACTCAAACCCATGACCTCCAGATCACTAACCTGGCGTTCATACCTTTAGACCACCGAGCTTGCGCTGATGGCTAGGGTTAGATTCGAACCCAAGTATGCAGCTGGTACTGTACCAACAGAGTTGTAATTGTATTTACCTATTGTGGAGAGCTTGCATCAGGGAGTGAAGTATTTGGTCAGATGTTTTGGGTTATTCATCTTTATTACATGAGCTATTCTTAATACTTTGTTGGGTACTAAAAGTGCCTTTAGTGTCAATCATAACTAACAGCAGACCTCACACTTAGACTTTTTTTTTGCTGAATAGAGGCGGGATGTTTGTCTGTTTTTACCTCTGTATATTGTTTTTACAGTACTTAATTGTGTGCATCGGAAAAAAGAATTTTACTTTTGTGATTTCCACATCTGACAATAAATATATCATATCTTGTATGTTGTACTTAGCTATGATACAGATGATACAACCTTCTTCAATCTTGTGATCACACAATAAAAGCATCTGTCCCAAATATTGATTAAATTCAGTCTCTGATCAATAATCTTAAATAGAGTTACATTATATAGGTCACCTGCTATCGAGTATATGATTCCTGAGAGAGGTAATTTGTTTCAAAATAAATGAAACTATATATCACTCGTTGGAATTAACCTGTTTTATATAAAATAGGACAATCACAAACCGGACTAAGTTGCTAAAAGCCTGTTACAGCTATTTTTCACCTTTCGGATTGTCCAATATACAAGTTACGAGAAATTGTTAACGTTCTGTCATCAACAGTTTGAGTTAAATATGAGGTACGGTTTCTCGATGTTCTCCAGTTTAGTGGAAAATTTAAAAAGTATTACTATACAAAATTGCAAGGATTTAGTTTAATGTATAGCTGAGAATTTATTCCATGAAATAAATTAGGTATGAAATGTAACATTTAAGAGTAAGCTGAGGACATTAATCACACCTGTCGTTTATGTGTGTATGTAACTGTGCCATAATGATGTATAGCCCACATTACATTATAAAATAAGGCTAGCAATATCATTAAATGGTTTAATAGACTTCCATGGCCCACAGTTTTAATTACAATTCTGCATCCTGTCTATTTTATTCACACATTTATAAAAGGGATGGGGAGGGAGAGGGGTTATAATAATACTCTCTAGCTATATTATGATCCAAGCTAACCATCACCATAATAGACTGGCCCGCAGTTTTAATTTAACATTCTACAGACACCTTGTCCGTTTTATTCACATATTTATTAAGGAGGTGGTACAGAGGCATGTACTGTAGATATTTTAAAGACCCCTTCCCTGCAATTTTGGACGTTTTTTGGAAAATAATACATATATATCACTTTAAAAACATTAAACCATGTCATTCCTTGTCTTTAATGTACGTTTTATGGTAAATTATGATAAAAAGTGAGAAACAATGCACTACCTAAGTAGCTCGCGGCGATCGACCTCTCGTGGACGGTCTTAGGCCTAGCCTAGCTAGGCTTAGTTTTGTAGGCCTAGCTGGTAAACATCAATAACGTACGAACATCGTACGCTAGCTATATACCTAGCCTGACGTTGTATAGTTGCTGCATTAATTGTCTTTCTATTTTTGCCAGACTCCGTTGATACAAATTGGGGAAAACCCGGTATTTTCGCTGAAAAGTTAGGAGTCTTCCATTTGTTTTGGCTTCACGATCGATCGAAAAGTGGGCGAATTACAGGTGAAAAACAAAAATATCAATCCGCGCGCAATGCATTTTGGGATTTATAGCGGGCCGCTATAATTATTAGAATCGATTTATTTTTCACATTTTTAACCGTTTAAAGACGAAAAAAGTTATTGCAATAGGACCATATAGTATTATTTTTACATTAAATATAGTTTGTGATCTTAAATTAGATCTAAAAAACGTAGGGAATGGGGCTTTAAGTAACACTCACTAGCTATATACTGTATTAACCCAGCCAGAAATACTGTATAAAGACCTGCAGGCTGTAATCCAAGCTAGCCAATCCACCTAGCAATATAACCCAACTCAAACCATTTGAAGCCCAGCCATTATGCTCTCCAACCAGTTATTGCACTTCACACTACACTGTCCAAATTTTCAGTGATTTTATCTTAGAAATTGCAAATATAAAACCAAAGCTTCATCTAGTGTGCAGAGAACAACTTCAGAACTGGTGTCCCAAAGAACTTGAGGTTCTACTGTATTCATAAATAATAGCTGTGGAGGTTATTTTCTTTTTATTGAGCTTTTTAAAGCTCGGTTTACGCAACACAGGGGCGTAGGTGTGTCGCAAGTAATTTTACAAAGCATGACAAGATGGATCTCCCGAAATGCCGCTCGTGATTGGTCAATGCACTTCGTTGTACCTACAACATTGCTTTGCTGCTAAGTAGGAACCAAGCTTGCTAGTAGCTATGTTCTGTTCTTTACTGTCAGCTACTGTATCTTAATAAGTACACCACTGTGATATCTAACCTCATTTTATGATCTTCTCTTTCTAGGGTTTATGCACTTTTAACACATTTCTTACGGCTGATTCAGATTACAGTACCTCTACACTCTACCTTTAGACATAGTCATTAGTAATGATATTAGAACCTAAGGGTTAAATAACAATTGCTTTTCTTCTATACATTTGACTGCAATTAAACAGTTACGCATAATGAATAATACGGTCTCATTTGCTGAATACGATACCGACAGTTACTTAATCAATACCAACTCCTTCTTAATTCTATGAATATTGTGAGTCATTAAAGTACAGTTTTTCAGTAAGGTCAGAGGGAGGATGTTTTCTTGATTGAACTGTTTTAAAGTCTTTATTATATAAAGAGGATTCTTTTTTCCATGATTATTATTATTATTAGACCTCCACTCTGTCAAAGCCACTGCTTTTCACTGCCACTCCTACCTGCTACCCAGGCCTCCTCCCTCCCTGCTACCCGGACCTCTCCCTCCCTGCTACCCAGGCCTTCACCCCCTGCCATATGGGCGGGCGGTATGTAAATATGGATTTCGAACCAACCAATGATCTTTTTGTTTAAAAATGAAAAGATCGAGTACGTATAGTGCTGAATGTACAATCGAGACTGAACAACTGTTGAAATATAAAATCGTGTTGCCAAGTTGTTTGTTTATTAATTGTCTAGGCCTCCTTCGTAGGCCAACTCAACTTGTACGTAGGCCTATGACCTGCCATAAAACGTCAATAAGGCACATACCACCACCGGCACACAACAGAGCTACACCACCACACAGACAGGACAGGCTAGGAGGAGGACAGGGTCTTAAATAATCTCCACATAATAAATCCATTCAATGTTTAATTTGCGAAGAAGCTAGCCTATCATTATCAAGAAGAGTTTTCATGTTCTTGGAGAAAATCCCATCAAATGTTTACCAGACTACTAGGCATATAAGATCATTTCTAGCCTTCAAAAACTTTCATCAATGTACAAAAGTACACACGTGTGTACGTCACCACACATTGTCTAAACGTAACATAGCGCATGCGCATCATCTTAGTTGAGTCTTTGAAATTCTAAAATATGAATATTAAAACAGCGTACGAGTGAGTAGCCAATCGCATGCAGCTGAAACTAGTCAACCGTATAATCTATGCACCAAGAATTCTTGGTGTCAAACCACATGACTTGTGCTTGTTTCCCCAGACAGAGTATACAAACTCAAGTAATACACGTATGAAACGCCATATGTGCAAAAATATTTATATTTTTACTAATATTAAGACAAAACTCTGTCTGGTGCCCAGACTACTCATTCCCCTACGTTCAGAAATGAATACGGGACTTACTACACTACACCTTACTTTACATAAACTGAATACATATCACTTCAGTTAAATAATGTATATTGAATGTTGTAAACATTTTTCAAAACAATTATTTGAAATTGTAACTTCAGAATTGTATGTAAAAAGCTAATACTTCTTTCTTAGATTGAATAGTTAGCAATTATTCCGTCGTCCATTAACTTATATTTTATTCCGGTTCTTCAACCATTTTTCAATTACACATATTGGGATTATGCTGCTCTATAACACATGCTTTCCATTTTTTCTGTAAAATGTACAATTTTATCCGATGCTTTCTCTATGATTATTTAGTCTCATTGTCGCCAAGTTGATGCCTGCAATCCGAAAATACTTAGACTGGTTACTATTGCCGACTTTTGAACAATTTCAATGTTTAATGACAATGGCATCTTGAAATAAAAATAAATGATGATTTTATTATTTCTGATAGATTTCATAAACGATGAATATTTCAGAGAATTTCAATGTGACGACATCACAATTGGTTTCTCCATTTAAAACCGCTTATTTTATTTATTTATATATAGTTTGGAACTTAAGTATCTAGTGTTAAATATAATTATCAAATGGCAAATTAAAATATTAAATTTCTTCCCAGATATGCAATGAAGGATAAAGGAATGTAATTGCTTTTTTTTACATTGTAGCACCAACAAATCAATCGTAATATATAGTTCAGCTACAATGTAATTTTTTTGATAGCTGAAGTGATGATCTTAGCGAAACTTATCACTTACACGTTTCTAATGATTGGCAAATGGCCGACAAATAGCCAATGTGATACGCAATGTTTCATAGATCTCTTTGACTACAGCCCGCATTATGATTAAATTGTCGTCGTGGTCTGACGATTACCGTAATTCAAAACAGATGACAGACTGGAAGCATGTCTACACATTCAAAATTTCTCAACTCTTCTCCGATAAAATAACGTGTATTTCAAAGTATTTTTGAATCCATAGAAACTGGTTTTGTGTAACTTAGGATGACATTTGTTCAATTTCCACACATCCTCCACAAGGACTTGCTCAAGTAAAATGCCATCATAATTTGTTTGTACCCAGTGGGCTAGTGTGAAATTACCACATGTTCCTATGTCCACTTTATAATTCATTTATTTTCTTTATTTCGGATATACAAATCATACAAAATACAAAAAGAGAAAGAATAATATAAGCAACTTCCACAAAACCAAAACACAATGGAGAGAGCTAAAATCAATTTGACCTCTTTTGATTTAAATTACATTTTTCCAGGTTAAAATAACTTTTTATTTTTCTATCTAATTTTTGGTCAAAGTTAATGTTATTAATAAGCAAGTTGGTTATGGGTACAGTGCTGACCTTGTTTAATGCTTGCTAGGAACTAACTTACCAGCCTGAACGGGCACCTTTCATTCTTCTTAATAGTATACTTTCATAAAATCTAGCAGAGAGATGTAAAATAAAATTTTATATCTCCCTGCCGTAAGTATTTGGCATGTATTCTATGTATAACTTTGTACATAAAATAGATAGACTATAGGCAGTCATTCCTTATCATTAATCTTTGCCAGTGGAACTTCCTACTATAACAGTGAGTTATCTAAATTCACTCGAAGACTTCATTCCAAATGAAGATAAAAACAGTATGTGTGTGATGTGAAATATTATACAAATTGCTTTTTATAACCAAATAAAGCTACAGAATTAAAAATAAACCAAAGTGAAAACTGTGCATTAACCTCGGAATTGATGGTTCACGACGGAGATCCATGAATCGTGATTACCACTCTGGCGCCGTCGTTTGCTCAATTCACTCTATCAGTTTCGAGCGATCTTCTCATTTTGATTAAACGAAATGGCACCCGTGAGAAAATCACAGCGTCAACCGGAATGATCGTTCATTCGCAGGAATATATCATTGTTTGTAATCAAATGTCTTTTAAAATAATTTAGAGATATTGAATTCATCGTAAATGGGAAAATTTGATAAAGTGGATGGAAATAAAATGTTAGAGGATTTTTTTTATTTGATTAAAATGGATGTTACTAGAATTTCAATTTTACTTATTGCTGGAAAAAATGTTTGATTAAGACAATTTATTGAATAATATGTTTTAAATGCAAAGAATTATACACATTATCAGATATAATTGTTAATGCTTTAATACACATTAAATATCTTATCCTTTTTCTTTTCATCAATATTTATTCTTATTATATTTCATATTAATGAAGTTGATATCATCATTTATATCATTTATATGACTGCCATTATTTTTATCTTATAGAATTAATTCACATGTACTTTGTTTCTTTTAAATATATTTGAAAATATTATTTTACAATATAAAAATGATTTTTTTTCCCCTTAAAGGTGAAAAGTTGGAGATGTCGCCTACTACTACAGAAGGAAAGAAAAACACATTTAATGTCGGAGACAAGGTAAAGGTAGTCCTGCAGGAGGACATTCTGAAGGCCATGCAGGAGGGACATGGCGGATGGAACCCAAAAATGGCAGAGGTAAAAGACAAACCATGTTGACAATTTTTTGAAATGGTTTTTGGGTGGTCAACATCTCAGATTTCATTATGGCTGCCATTTTAGTTATTTTATGGTCATCGTTTTAGATTTCATTATGGGCACAATTTTTGATTTCATTAGATGCCGTCTTTGATTTATTATAGCTGCCATTTTCAATTTCATTATGGCCACAATTTTAGATTTTATTCGTGCTGCCATCTTAGATTTCAATGGACGCCATCAATTTTTGGAATATGTAGTTTTTAGGTTGTCAGCATCTTAAATTTATTCTGGCTGCCATTTTAGTTATTATGGTTGTCATTTTTAGATTTCCTTAAACAGTAGCCACAATTTTTTTTTATTATGGACTTTTATCTAATATTTCATTAAGGCCGATAATTTAGATTTCATTATGGTTGCCATCTTAGATTTCATTTTGGCTGCCATCTTAGATTTCATTATGACCGACATCTTAGATTTCATTATGACTGACATTTTAGATTTCATTATGGCTACCATATTAGATTTCATTATGACCGACATCTTAGATTTCATTATGACTGACATCTTAGATTTCATTTTGGCTTCCATCGTAGATTTCAGTATGACCGACATCTTTGATTTCATTATGGCTACCATTATTAGATTTCATTATGGCTGCCATCTTAGATTTCATTATGGCTACCATCTTAGATTTCATTAGTGCTGCCATCTTAGATTTCATTATGCCATCGACATCTTTGATTTCATTATGGCTGCCATCTTAGATTTCATTTTGGCTGCCATCTTAGATTTCATTATATCTGCCATCTTAGATTTTATTATGTCTGCCATATTAGATTTCATTATGGCCACAATTTTAGATTTTGTTATGGCTGTTTATCTATAATTTCATTATGGTCGCCATTATGGACAACATTTTTAAGGCTGCCATCCATTCCTAGAGATATTATTTTGGTTGTAGTGGCTTGGCTTTTGTCCTACTTACCCGAATTAATAGAAAATATCCCTTGCTCTTTCTAGGGAGAGCTATAATACAAACAATATTCCTTCCGGCAATAATGGACTAGTCTGACCAACTCTGATTTTGTGAAATATCATTGTTCCATCAGTAATAATGTACTTGTTTTTATTTGTTTGGTTCATGTTTTTTTCCCAGTATATTGGAAAAGTGGGGGTAGTTCATCGAGTAACTGACAGGGGTGATATCAGGGTGCAGTATCATAGTTCAGGCACCAGGTGGACCTTCCATGCAGGTGCATTAATCAAGGTATGTATACAATTATTTCATTTGCATAGTAAATTTATATTTTTAAAAGAAAAAATTAAGATTGGTTTAATAGCAGAATTTTGCAATTTAAGAGAAATTTCACTTTTTTTATTTAGTTACTTTAATATTTAACCAAATTTTATAATCTTAAATTCATGGCTGTATCTGAGCTTTTAACATTTTTTTTCTGAAGATGCCAAATAATTCTGATTCGCTCCAGTGAACCTGCTGCCCCTCTTCCCTGCTGCTACTCAAATAATATTTTGAGTAAATTGCACACATGAGTGAACGTGCTCATTTATCAACGTTCTTCTTCCCTAAAGGTCTCCTGATATGATCATCTGACTATCTTTTTTTGCCACGATATAATGATAAGATGAAATGAACCAAATCAAGGATAAACTTTAATAGTCGCAATGAAAATTGACATTTAATTGACCTTTGTCTTTTACGAGAATATATTTTCAGGTTACGCCTTCCCCCCACCCCCTTTATATCATATTAATTGTCTAATTTGTTTGTAGGTTGAATTTTATGCAGTAAACGATATTGTTCGTGTCTTAGATGATGTTTCAAAAATTAAGCAGCTGCAATCAGGGCATGGGGAATGGACAGAAAATATGCGTGTAGTAAGTATACTATAACAGTGATTATAATACATGGATACTTTACAAAGAGTGCCTTGTCTACACTATCAAACTTTATGTGACAACAAAATGTGATGTGCCCAAACATGATGATGATACAGATACAGATACAGATACAGATACAGATACAGATTCATTTATTGTCCAAAATAATAATGGAAATTACAGTGCTCATAAACCTTGGCTTGCCTAAAATAAATATAAATATAACGGGGACTATCTAACAAATGTTTTGTTATAATGCCTTTATCCCAGCTGGGTAGAACGAGTACTTGTAACGGTCCGTCTGCGCATTCACCGTCCTCATCCTACCACTTCTAACGATAACGGAGCCGATAATGTCCTTATGAAGAGGATGGTTGGTGTCTTCCAATATAGTATGGAACACATCGGCAAGACGTTCGCTGTAGAAAGAGTCGAGCGTTTGCACAGACGAACCAATTACTTTCCCCGCTCTACCCAGCACCTTTTCAATTCGGTCTTTATACCCTTTACTGATATTCCCAGCCCAGCCCAAATAAAATGGAATATTACTACCATATTTGGGCACATTACACTATTTTGTCAAACTAATTTGATAGTGTAGACAAAGCTTTAGACAGTGAGCATCTTACAAGATATTGAACAATTTCCTCCAATTTATTAAGAGTTTCATTTTCTTGCAGATAATTGGTAAAGTAGGTAAAGTATTAAGAATATATTCTGATGGTGATTTGCGTGTGTTGATTGATGCTGCTCCATGGACGTTAAACCCAGCGTGCGTTGTACCAGTGTCACAAAATAGAACAGACATTAATAACACAATGAGACCAGACCGAGAAGAAGAAAAAGGTGATTAAATGAATTACTCTAATATTATTATTAAAGGCAAAACTATCCTATACTTTTAGGCACCAGCAGCGAGTAACTCGCCAGTGACAGGATAGATAAATTATTTTATCATGCTTGTATAAACTAAGTCTCATTTGAGGCTTAGGTAGTGGAGTCATAAGATGCAACCCTGCACTAGGTCAGGATTAAAAAGCTTGAGATTGGAAGCAAGCACGTTAACCACCAAGCTACAGCTCAACTACATTTGTGAATATGTAATAGAACCTGTTCTTTGAACATGATATTCAAGAATACTTATAAAACTAATCTCTTTATTTGCAGGCCACATGCAAGCTCTTATAGACCAGATTGTATCTGTGAACTTAAGCACCGAGAGTTGTGATAAGCTGGTTAGTGACGCGGCACATGGCAATGCTAGGGCTGTCACTGATATACTTGCTAAACATCCTGAGTGGGTAAGTACTGAGAGTTGCATTAAAACACTACCGTATTTATTTGAGGGGGCGTTTATTTTAAGCGCGGCGTTTATATAAATAAATACGGTATTTCATTGAGACAGTTTTGGAATATGTGCTCCCTGGGACTAATTCAAATGGCAATTCTCAAAATTACATTCTATATTCTACTCTAATTATTTTTCCTTAGGCAGATTCAATTCGAAGGCCCACCTGGCCTAGGTTTTCCAAAAGGTGTAAAATATTTTTTTAAATAAATAATTCTGTTTAAATTGTAATAATGTAGTTAGTAAGCTACATGTTTCTACCAGAGCTGTTTGTCTTATTCTGTTATTCCGTATCAACGAAATAGAGGGCTCTCATTTCTAAATTACATTAGCAGTCAGTCAAAACATTTCCATCTTTTCTAGGTTGATGCAAAAAATACAGGGAAGACAGCGCTGCAGGTTGCTAGCCACCAAGGTCATGTAGAGGTCATCAAGGTTCTTGTGGTTGCTAAGGCTAATTTGGAACTAAAAGACCAGGATGGAGATACAGCTCTTCATTATGCAATATTTGGGTATGTGTGTTATGTATGCTTCTCGCAATATTTATTAAATGATTTTGTTTATTATTTTATTTAACTACGTACACTTTAATTATAATGATTTCCGCAGCAATCAGCCAGAAGTGGCGTCATTTCTACTGTCGAAAGGTGCTAACGTAAACGCTTTGAATAACGTTGGTTGCAGTAGTCTACATGTGGCAGTCAATAAAGGTTTTACAAGATGTGTGCGTGCTCTACTCAAACACAAGTGCGACATCAATAAACAGGTATAGTTGTCTGTAGCCCTCTATCAAAAATGTAATCAAAGAGTGTACGGTATAACCAGGGATGTCACCAGCTTTTTGGAGTGCCGGTCGGCAAATTTCCCGGGGGTTTGTCGTTATTTTAGCGAAACATAAAGAATTATGAAAATAAATAACAACAAATTGCGTCAGGTCTAGGCCTAACCTTGTACCACCGGGGAGTCGCCGTTATTATTCGCGAAAACAAAAAAATGCTTACGAAATGAATAGCAATAGATCGCGTCAGGCTTAGGCCTAGCCTTGTAGACACTACGACCACTAGGCCTAGCCAAGGCTTAGATAGATGCCCCAAAATCTGAATTCCACAAAAACAGGCGCTTCCTTATTTAGGCCTAATCCCTAATCAAATACTGTAGATAAATTATTAGCCTAGACCTTACTATTTGTTGCTCGATATAATGTTCGTGTTCTTTTGCGCGAGAGTTTTTTAGCGTTTTCGCGAATTCCGGATTTTTTGTTTCACAACTGTGCGGCAAGCATGTAGTGCATGGCCGGCAAAAACAGACACGTGTTTATGGGTTAACTGAAGTTCAGCAACCTGAAGTTATCCCAGGGACGTGGAATTATTGTACCATGCTCGGCGATCATAAACGAACGAACTTGCCCGGTCTCACTGAAACCATGCGCATGTTTTTTTATTTTTTTTAATAGTTCGTAGAGTACAAAAATGTAAAACTAGTAACATAATATAATTAAAGCAGGGTGACAAAACATTCAGCAATTAAAAATGATTTTGTTTGGGTCTATGTAGTTGTACATTTTTAATTACTGCGTACTTGTTTGTATTTTTAATCTGTGCAAAATAAAACGCTTGAATGGTCGCTATGTGAACTTTAAACTTGTACACTGTGCTGTGTAGCACGTTGTTCGCCATGACTCACAAGCTGTAACAATGAATACCAGGGCAGGGTAGGCCTGGTATTGTGTTACAAATAAAGTAACGTACGTAACCACGGAAACATTTGCTGTAGTCTTTTGTCTTATCTATATGAGGCTAGCTTGACGATGTGCTAGGTAAAATGTTTTAGTACGAATTTTAGTTAGGCCTAGGCCTAATATAAATATCGTAATGATTAATAAATAATAGTGGTGGTCGGCAGCCTGTAAATCCTGGTCGGAAATGTTGAGTGCTGGTCGGGGCTGACCAGCGTGGTGACATCCCTGGTATAACCAATTAACATTATAATAAACAATGTTTAGCTTAGTGCCATCCTAATATAATAACAATAATTTAAATTTGATGCTACCGACCTTTCGTAGTGTCTTTCATTAAATTGTTTTTACTATTGAACTCATGAACATTAATTATTTGTTTTACTATCAAACTTGTGTCTACTGTTTTATAAGCAAATAAATGAATTGTGTCTATAAATTAAATATATAATTTTGCCTTCAGGATGCGTATGGTGATTCTGCCCTCCACGATGCAGTCGCTAAAAATAACAAAGAAATAATTGAAATGTTGATAGATGCACCGTCAATAGATTTGACCGTAAAAAACAAGAAAGGATTCAATTCACTTCACCATGCTGCTCTCAAGGGTAATAAGTTGTAAGTACTTAGATCTCGGTTTTTACAATCTAAAATTATATTTGAATATACCATGACAGCCCCAGTGGTCCACTATTTAGGAATCGAGTCTCAGTTGACATGGTTTTTTCTCAGTCTCGTAGATTTCCTCATCTTTGATCAATAGTTACTTCTCTGGTTGGTTTAGTGTTTCTCCATGCCTGTCATGAATATACTGTATACATTTATAAAAACTTCTATGGTATTATGATGAATATTGTTGTATAACTTCGTATTATGCTATGTGACAACAAATCATGTGACAATTAATTGCTGTAGATAACTGTTTAAAGAAGTATTGTCCCCCAAAACATGAAAAATGAAAATGAATAAAATCAGACTTTAAATAGGCCATATGCCGTAGCTTTAATAATATTAATCACTTCCGTAGAAAGAAATAAGGAAAAAATAATGTTTTCAATTAAAAAAGACAAATCAAGCGGTTAAATTCAACCAAAAACTTGTTGGCTGGCAGTCAATTTGACAATATTTGCTTTAAATTACAACTTTTTTCAGGTAAATTTCACTCTGATTTTTTTGGTCAAATTGCATTAAAATGCCATATTCAACAAAAACACATTTTTTAGGGGTACAATATATCTTAGGATTTCTAATGACAATTTTTCGTGTTTCTACCAGTGCTGCTGATAAACTGTTAGTGAAGGCTAGGCAGTTGGCAGATGTAAGGAAAGACGATGGCTTTGCATCGTTGCATCTTGCCGCCCTGAATGGCCATCGAGAAGTTGCGGACATACTAATAACCAAGGTAAAGATTGTTATTGTTATTGCTAAAAGATTATATAGTGAAATAGAGAGTCAACTCCAACATTAACGTAGCACGATATAGAGGGACCATGGCCAATCAGATATACAAGTTTAATGTCACCACTTACGTAGTCACACACCACTACTCCTATAGTGCTGTGTGTTGAGATATCAATGTGAGTTGTATGATCCTTGTTGTATGCAAAAATGTTAGGCTTTACCAAGAAATTATGTGTGTTATTGCCAAATTGACCGATACGAATTTCTCTTTTCTTGATTACATAAGGGTCACTGTGAAGTGGACATTAGAAACAACCGGCAACAGACCCCACTCATTCTGGCGGTCAGTCAGGGACACACAAACATTGTAGAGTTATTAGTAACAAAAGGCGCTGATGTCAACTCAGAAGATGAAGATGGTGACACAGCACTGCATCTAGCCTTGATGCGACAGGCTCTAAACTCACCAACAGAGCTTGCAACTGCTGCAACTAAGGTGAGGCTAACATCTGGGATTGTCTGTTTAAAAATATTGAGGGCAGTGTTTTTAAAGAACAGAAATAGAATCAGCTTTAATATACTAATATTATTGTGAAAATATTTTTTTTATTAAAAGTTAATTTTAGTGTTTTTTTAAAGGCCAGGTGCGGGCACAAAATTTCTATTGATCATACATTCCAATAATCATCGATCTATAGTTTCCCCTATGTTTCATCATTTTTGGGATTTTATTTGTGTTACACGAGCTTGTTGAAAATAAGCACTTTCTTATCAGTAACAAACAAAATTTGATAGTTCAAATTACACAGTAAAATCTCTATTCTTTTGTACACAAATTGTGTAAATAGAGAGGCATTTTAAAAAGCTATGAAAACTAAACGGTGTGGTCAAAAATGTTATCAGATGACTAAATATAGGTAATATAACTTGAATTTTACATTTCTGGTATTTTTATTCAACTTCAGATTTTTGTTTTCATGCTATAGCAAAAATTATCCACCGTATATCCACCATCTTTTTTCACCTTCTAGGGAGTCACCAGACATGTTATTACATTAGGTTAACTACCTAACTACTGAAAAAAATTCTTCCTGGTTTTTATGGCAGAATATTGCTAAATTTTGTATTTGACCATATTAAAGGAAATTCATGTTTTTTCGTCTTGATTTTTTTTACAAATTTTTGATTTATGTACAATTAACCAGATATTATATGTAAAATTCATGCCTGTACCTGAGCTTTAAAACAACATAAAACAAAACATTCTTTAGATTTTATTAGCATACTAATTACCCAGTGATGATGATTTCAGATTTCATCATCAATGAAACGGCTTGCGAAGGTAGGTTCAAAGGTCAAAAGCTTCAACTTAATCTGAAATTACAAATCTTCAAATTAAATTTTAAAGTTTATAATAGGTAAAGTAAAATTCTCTAGAAAAAAAAGAAATCGAGAAAAAAACAAGACAGAAAAGTGTCTTTTTCTTTTGATGATGCTATCATGGTTGACATTTTAATCAAGGGGATTTGCATAGTTTAAACTATGCTATTATTCTTTATAGACCATCGCCCAAAAAACGATTTTCAAATTCCTGTCATGTTGATATCCCATTACACCAATCCCACCCCTTCCCTTGGACTGTTAAAGGGTATAATCCCAACACACATACAGTTTCCATCGACATATTTAATCTTTGGGTGTTTGTGAGGATCGCCTAAAAACGAGACAAGTTTTTCTTTTTGATTTGAAGATTTTTATTCAGACTCGGGTTAATTTAGGTTGCTATATTACGTAACCATGGTTCCATAATAAGAAAAGAAAAACATGTGCTTTGTATAAGCTTATAGATAGTATTAACATCTATTGTATTGCAGCAGTAGTTAAAATCTATGTTTAGGTGTTACTGTTAAATAGAGGTTCACTAACAAACAGCTTATGCAAATAATAATAATAGTATTTAAGTTTTAGTAATATAGTATTGGTGACCTGTTTGTTACTGTTTGTGGTTTAGAATCTATTGGGTGTTACTGTTAAATAGAGGTTCACTAACAAATAGCTTATGCAAATAATAGTATTTAAGTTTTAGTAATATAGTATTGCTATAAACTATATTGTGAGACATTGGAATATATAGTCAATATGTTTAACACATAACATAGTAAAATACAATAATAATGAGATATTTATCAGATCGAAAAGTTTAAAATTTGTCCTATAATACAAGATGCTTCCAAAGGCCATACTGCATTAAAACACCGGTTCTCGTCAGATCACTGAAGTTAAGCAACGTTGGGCCTGGTTGCATTCTGGATAGGAATAGCGGCGGGGGCTGTATATAGCGGAGAGTGATGGTATAATGATATCGGACTTGCATGTTGTAGGCTTGGGGGTGAGCCTATCTGTACCATACTGATTTAATACATCTTTGGGCAAGATGCTTTACTCTTATTGCCTCATCATTTTGATAGGATGTTAAGCTTGAGGACCATAAAAATTACAGTTAACAGTTAACTAGAATCCATGTTCATTTCTTTTCGTTATTTAACTGTATTTAGCTGTTTTAAACAATGTTATGTTAAACGGTTTCTTCTCTGTACTTGTTGTATACTTAATTGTGCTTTATTTGTCTGTATTGCTAGAAAATAATAGATAAATAATTATCAACTATTTTATATTATTTAATATATAATAATTAGATATGTGATCCTACTGAATCTGTTGCTGTGCTTGTTTAATTTTCTGGTGAAAGTGGGAAAATTCCCTTTCATTTTAAGCAACTGGTATAGTAAAAGTCAATCTTACATTTGGAATAATTTTCATTCAAAATTATCCAAACTTTGGGACACCCCTACTCCACTCCCTAAGCCTCAAATGAAACTTTCAGAATATTAATCCTGTCGGATGTGTATGATATAAAAAATAATAATTTAAAGAAAGGGAAGCTTTGTTGTTTTTTTAATGTGTCCCCTTAATAGATGTTTTACTTTATTTTCTTTTAAAAATTTATCTAATTTCAGTATTTTTCCTTCTGTTCACTTAGATCCAGGCAAGTCTGAAAGAAGAAAATCTAGACCACCGTTTAAGTACAATTGTAGCATGCTATCTAATACACGAGGGTGCTAATCCACTTCGTAAAAACCATAAGAGTAAAACTCCGCTAGATATGATAAATGACCAGAAAGTTGCCAAATCTATTAAGAAGTTTATGGACATGAAATCGTAAGTTATTTGTATACTTGAGTGTACAGAAATTTATTTTAATATTGTTTATTCATAATTAATAAATACATTTATTTGTTTGAATCTCTACTACAAAAATACAATGCATTCTTAAAACAATTCAGTTCAAGTTTAAATTTATTTAGCAAAGGCAAAAGCATGGATCTTACTTAAGAAAATAAAATTGGTATCTGTAATTGTAAGACCCGTTACAAAAAATACATAAAGCAAACATACAGAGAAATAAAATAAAAATATATATGTACAAAATTACAATACAATATGAATACATATAGACCTATCCTTTGTTCAAGTGCTTCCCTCTTTGCAGAAGATAGGCATATATGCTGTCTACACTATCAAACTTTATGTGACAAAAAAATGTGATGTGTCCATATATATGGACATAATGATGTCATATCACTGCCATATTTGGGCACATCACACTTCTTTGTCAATCTAGTTGTGTAGTGTAGACTGAGGATAAGTAGTTGTAACATGTAATAATTAACAGATATTTAAAAACAAATTACATAAAAAATAAAATAAAATATTAAATAGAAAAGATACTGTATACAATAAATGTGCTTAAATGAATGATTTAAATTATACTTTTTTTAGTAGGTCTTCACAAAAAGAGGCGGAGCAACGGGTAAGCAGTAGCAGACCCCAATCCTCATCAAATAGCAAACAAGGAGCACCACAGGTTGCACAACGTACCAAAAGTCAACATTTAAGGTCACCGAGCACGCTCAGTAACCTATCTGAAATCATGACCCAATGTCGTATGTGCAATACCACAGCTAATTGTATTTTCCAGCCTTGTGGCCACATCATGGCGTGCATGGATTGCGCTGGCTTGTTTCAGAAGTGTTTCACTTGTAAGGTTAGTGATTAAATTTGTTTAACGCCAAATTATAATGCATATAAAATAAATAAAATAACATTTCTCGTTTTTGTTGTCAAATATATAATTTTTTGTAAATTCATTTGTATTCACAGTCGGACATTAAACAACGTATACGAGTAGAAGGAGGAGAAATAAAGTGTTGTAGTTGCCATAACAATCTTGCAGAAGTTACATTCCAACCGTGTGGTCATAGAATTATGTGTCAAGGTATTCTTTATACCAAATATTTAAAATAAGTAATCAACTCAATCAAATTAATTCAGTGTTGTTCATTTTTTCACCATTGAACTAGTTAACTAGATACTGTAACTAGTTTTAACTATCAAGAATAATTAGCAAGTTAACTAGTTATAATTAGCAAGTTAACTAGTTTTAACTAGCAAGTTTAAATTTAAAAACTAGTTACCTTAAAAACTTGTTAACTTGCTAGTAAAAACTAGTTAAAAATAGTTTTTACTAGCAAGTTAACTAGTTTTTATTAGCAAGATAACTAGGTGTCCTGTTTACTAGTTTTAACTACCAAGTTACCTAGGTATCTTATTAACTATGAATTTAACTAGTTTGAATTAGCAAGTTCAACTAGGTATCTTGCTAACTAATTTGAACTACCAAGTTAACTAATGAGTGAGTGAGTGGCCGAGCGGTTAAGACAGTGGAACCGTAATTACGTAGCCATAACATCGGCATGGGTTCGAGGCTCACTCACTCCATGGTTCTGGTGGTAGAACGAGTCTTCTCGGATAAGGACTATAAACCGTAGGTCCAGTGTACACATCTACCTCGTGTGTACGTTAAAGAACCTAGTACATCTTTTGAGACGAGTAGGGGGTTACCCCGGTGTATTAGTACATCACAGCCACTGATCACCAACTGGGCCCTCTGGGAGACCAGTCTTTGACTGAAGAGGTTACTCAGTATAAATATATATTTCAATCAATCAATTATTTTTAAAATAAATTTAATTCACAGATTGGTCATGATTTTTTATTTTATTTACCTTTGTAAAAATCATAACAAACCAAACAATGGATTCAACTATCAGAGAGAAAATTCAAGCCTCTAGGCTAATGACAGAACTTTGAAAAGTAGTAAATAATGAAATCTATTTAATAATTAATATTTTTGTATTCCATTTTCAGATTGTTCTAGTAAGACAAAAACATGCAGCACATGTCAATCATTAATTACACAGAGAATTGGAAAAGGTAAGCCCCGCCCAGCTATTCAAAACCCACCAATAGGAATGCACTTTACACTTGAGCATGTTGTACACCATTGGTATTCATATATGTCAGTTGTTTGTAAACAATGGAATATTTTATTTAAACAAAATAAAAAATACTGATAGTATACTATATTTTTATTTAAATGCCTAAACCAAAACTTCTGTTATCAAGAGGGCATATTGTCCTGCATCTATTATAGAATAGGTGAAGTTCCTATGCACTTTTCAGGCTCATAAGTGCAAAGGCAAAGACAATTTCTCCCAAAAAGAAGGTGTGTCACCATAAAAATTACACATCAAGATATGAGAGTTTCCCATCATTTTTTGTTTAAATCTTCCAAATTGCATATTTGAGGTTTTTATTTTTTAATGTATCATAAAGATAATATTATTGTAAATAATTGAGTACGTTTGCTGTGTATATACAGATTTATGCTAGCCTTTTTGTGAAATCAATTAAAAAACGTTTAGAAAAAAACCAATTGTGATTGATATAACAACATTTTTTTTAATGGAAATGTATTAACTGATCTCTGAACTGTTTGATTCACATTAATACTTATAAATGCATGACAACTCATTTTCTGACCTCTGATTGGTTGCATAACTTTTCACTACGCAAAAAGTAGGAACTGTTCGGACTACTAATTTCGCTGAAGCTGGAAAAAAAAACTAGAATGCATTGCAGAGAGGGATTTGGAAGATAATATGTATTCTATAAGCAGACGCTTCTGATTCGCATGAACAAATTCGCTTCGTTGAAAACAGGCTTTAAGAACACTACAGTATTTCTTTGTATTAAAGTACTTTGTTTGCACTAACATTTGTCTTTAATATTGCATGAATTGTTTGTTATGTTGATATTAGATGGTATGGTAATCCCTCTTCGTCGTGCATCAAATGTTCGTCCTTCATCATCAGCCTCGCAGTCGTCTGCTCTTGCTCGTCGTTCAAAGTCTATGCCAGGTGTTTTATCATTTTTATTTATTACGCATTTTCTACATTTTATAATAGTTGTGTCATGCAAATAATATCGAGTGAATGTTGTCAAATTTGATGTGAAAAAATATATACTCAATATGTGCACTGGCTGGGGGAAATAGGTCTTCCGACCCACCCTTTCCTCTTCCAATTTTTTTCAATGGTAGTTGGGAGAGACATAACATTTGTATTAAGCAACAACTTTGCACTTTGACAAACACCAGAAACACTATTTTGTGAGGAATTTTTTGTTGCTTTTGTCCACTGTGTGTGTGCGCCAAATTTAAATTGAGAACACACTGTTTGAATCTCAACCTATCAACTGGCAAGAATAAGGTTTATTGTCTACATGTATGATGCCAGGTTTGTGATCTGGAAGTCATAGGTTTGTGTCCAACCCAAAAGCAACTTGTTTTATACAGTGCATGCAACTATATGTCACAATTTTAATATATTTATGTTTATTACTTTGATGTAGATGGAACACAAGCTAACCAAGCAGATGCAGTAGACGCGGCTACTCCCTCTGCTGTTTCATCATCGGCACCAGAAACCTATGAAGAAATGCGTAAACTAAAGGAGAAAGTACGCGAAATAGAAGAGTCTACATTGTGTTTAATTTGTATGGAAAATAAGCGCAACGTGGTGTTCCTCTGCGGACACGGTACGTGTAAGAAATGTGCAAAACCTCTTAAGCATTGTCCAATGTGTAGGAAACCGATTACAAAGAAAATTCAGGTGTTTACAGGATGACAAACATGTTAACATACATTATTAACAAAAACAAACATAACTGTAAAAACAAACATAAAGGATTGTAGGTTATATAAAAAAGTTCATGGAAACCATGAAATAATTTATTTTTATTTCAACAATATTTTAAGAGGGTGGTCCATCCAGCTGAAGCTGATCATTAGGGACCCTAACAAATGTATGATTTGTACAATATGTTGGACATACAGTAGAACCTCTAATGGGACATTTTCGGGGCCAACAAAGTGTCCCGTGATTAGCAGTTGTATTAAAACAAAGTACTGCTTAAAGAGCCAACAAACATCGGCAAGGGTTCGAGGCCGACTCGCTCCTAGTTCTGGTGGTGGAACAAGTCTTCTCGGATAAGGACTATAAACCGTAGGTCCAGTGTACACAGTTATAACCTGTGTGCACTTTAAAGAACCCAGTTCATTATTCGAAAAGAGTTTGGGATTACCCCGGTGAACTGGTTCACAAAATAGCCCCTGTATCAGGGGGATTACCACCTATCTGATAGGACAGTGATTAATTCACTATTGGTAATCCTTGGCCATAGGAAAGTGTCCCCTTAGTAGGGGTGTCCTAAGAAAAGGTTCCTACAATATATTATTTTGTACTATATTTGCTTAAAAGCATGACTTTGAAAATATAAACAAAAATACCAAATCAACATCATGAATAAAAAAACTCAAAATTCTCTTGAAATACAAGTACATATAATCAAAGAATATATATCACAAGAATGAGTATTCCGCGATTTTCCCTGTAACAGTAATATTGTCCATGTGGTAGGGCGCCGCCATAAGTGTGGATGTATCTGGGATGTATACAACTTTTTTTGACGGTTTCAATAATCAAAGGCTAGACCACCGGTAGTATTTTCATGATAAAAAATGTTGTCAACTACATGCCAACATCATGTTAAATACTATTTGGATATTTAATTGTTCGTTTTATGCAATTTATTTAGTAAAAACTGCCGTATAAACAGTTTGCTTTATCAACCGGGCGCTACGATAGCGTGACCGGGCGTGTTGGTGTTTACGCGTTTTCACGAAGGATTGTTTAATAATATTCCTATATTTAACTTGTTTCTGGTAAAACAAATAAATGTTAATAACATTTAACATTTTGTCCTATTAATAACATGTATTTTATACTAATTTATATCATAAAAACAATACTTAATTTACCGGGCGTAGAGTAGTACACGGCAATGGTAAAGAATAGGCCGTGCTGAGTAACGATTCATTGATTTTTGGTGTTGCTGTGTTAGGCCTTTTTTGTGAACTAACTTAGCATGTTAGTAAATAATTGTCTGTAAAAGTGAATGTACACTAGTTTGTTAATAAATATGTATTATAAAATAGTTTACAATTGCAAAAACTATTATCATAATTCTATTTAATGTGACATGTATAATATCTATTAAATCAAGTCTTATTTAGTATGTATACATCCGCCCTTATGAGGGCGGGCATCACTCACTGGAGCTCTCTGTTACAAATTTCTCATGCAAAAATCGCGGAATACTCATTCTTGTGATATATATTCTTTGATATAATATAAGTTCACTTAGTTCAGTATTTGTATTTTTCAGTATATTTTATGTTACAATATTATTTATACTAATATAATGTCACATAATAGTTATTCACTTTGACCAAAAATTTAAAAATATTTATCTGAAAAACTGTAATTTAAAGCAAAAAATATTGACTGGAAGTCCAAGTGTTATTGGTTGTATTAAATAATTTATTTGGTTATTTTATAAATGAAAACATTATTTTTTTAATTTTTTTTACGGAAGTGATTAACTTTATTAAAACTGCAGAATGGTCTTTTTTTGTTTATTCATCTTCATTTCTCATGTTTTTGGGGAACAATACATCTTTAACAACAATGGTGTTAGGTGTTGCCTGGCAACCATAAACATATGAATGGCATGCCCGGCCCACTGTTACGCAGATTCACAGTCTTTCTTTTGTAAAAACGTAAATTTATTATATATATAGATTGTAATTATGAAATTTTATCATAAATAATGTAAAATGGAACTGATATTTTTTTTATTAAAATATTTTTTTCTTTTTTTGGAAGATAACATTGTTTTGAGCAGTTTTTGTTTTTCTTTTAAACCTTATACTTTATTTAATTTTTGGATTTTTTATTTAAGAAAAAAAAATGCAGTGCTTTTATGTATAAATCAGCAAAAAAAAACCGGGAGTACATATATGGTGATGTACTTGAGAATATTTCAGTTATCAGTTAAAAATTGATAGTACAAAGTCTTTGGTTAAAGATGTATTGTCCCCCTGAAAAAATCATTTTTTTAAAAATTTGTTTGTTGAATATGCTATTTTAATGTCACATAATAGTTATTCACTTTGACCAAAAATTGGATCGGAAAAAAAATTATTTACCTGAAAAAACTGTAATTTAGAGCCAAAAATAGTCAAATTGGCTGCCAGCCAATGGGTTTTTGATTGAATTTAACTGTTTATTTTGTCATTTTATAAGTGAAAACATTATTTTTTCGGAATTTTTTTCTACGGAAGTAATTAACTTTATTAAAATTACAAAATGGCATAATCGAGGTTTGATTTTAATAATCTTCATTTTTCATGTTTATGGGGGACAATACATCTTTAAGATGTGGACATAGATTTATATTTTTGTATTTTGAGTTTTATCATATTTTCTTCAGTAATGTTATTTATTACTATTTATTAATGCTGGCAACACACTATTTGTAAATACATTTTTTAAATTCAAATATACTACAGTGAACTCTCCCAATACTGGACAGCCTTGTGGAGATCTTTAGTCCTACCGTACCCAAAAAAACAGAGGAGATCTTTTAGTATCTACGATTAACTGAGCCTAGAAAATATCCAAAACCAAAAGTAACATCATAAAAGCTTAATAAAGCAACCCAATTGTGACTGCCACTAACAGAATTAGAAATCTTATTGTTTTTTAACCAATGAGTTTATAAGATTACCCATGCTTTCAATACTAAAGCTCTGTTTACACTATCATACTAGTTTGACAAAAAATGTGATGCGAGATGAACCCAAATATGGTAGTGATAATAATAATAATAATGGAAATTTGTAAAGCGCAAGCATCTGTCTAAAAAAAGACGCTCACTGCGCTAAATATGATATGGTAGTGAAATGACATCATCATGTCCATATATGGGCATATCATTTTTTTTTGTCACATAAAGGTTGATAGTGTAGACAGAGCCTAAGTCTCAGTTTGTTGCTTAGATTATGTAAATTTTATTAACTTTTTTAATTTTTAATATTATATTCATAATTAGATATTTATATGCTATAGATAACCGTAGCCTAATACATTTTGTTATACATAAACATTTTTGTTAAGTTTTGCTATTTACATTTGTATTTATGTAACATTTCTGTATGGAACTTAATTGAATACAATTTTATTTAATTTTTATATAAATATGTACTTTTTTATTTTAATTTGAAAAAATGTTATTAATATTTAATTAATAAATAATTTTGTTAGAAATCACTTTTTTGTAAATAATGTTTTGTATATATGCAGTATACATTGGAATGAGTGAAAAAAACTTAAAACAATTTAGTTCTTTTTTAAAATTACTTTTTACAGTTGACATTTGTAACATGAGGTAAAATGGCAAAATATAAATGTTTTCAGTATAATGAATCTGTTAAAAGTAAAGTCTCCAATTAAAGACCACTTATGATAATAATTTGTTGTAACATTTATTTTCTCCGTATTGTAATGTCCTAATGTTTCAACATCTCGACACGAAAAGAAAGGCGAGGTATGTATATAGACGCAGAGGGTGCGGCTCATGGACGGTATCAATGTATTGGAGGGTTGTTCATCATTTTTGCTCCTTTTCAAGTAATGCGGAAAATGGTCTTCCATTGGTTTATCCAGGTATGCTTGGCAAAACAAAACAGTACTTATCTAATTATTGGACACTCACTTATATTTACCCTTGCCATTCACATCAATAGAGACGTACTTCTGGTGACATTAATTTAACAATGTGTTAAAACACATGACACAAACGAAATGAGCAAACTCGTCCTGACTGAGAAAATAAAATTAATTGTCGGATTTTCACTATTAATATATTACTGTAATTTTACTAATTAAAATATATTGTTATCTGACATCTTAGGCCATATCACCATCGTTTTATTGTCACAATCACTATTATCATCATTTTCTTCTCATGAGGACTAATTATTTGTGAAGGCATTCAATTATTTATTTTTTATAAGAAAAAATAAAAATATAAAGCAACCAAAAAATAAAAAGCGTTATCGACGTTGAGGGAGCTATTTATGAAACTGATATGTGTCAAAGGTTACCGTAGCATTTGGAAAGAGTGTACCAAGAAGCTGAGAGTTCGAGAAGAAGTGGTCACCCTTTTTGAGGAATTTTTATTAGTTTTAGTTCCTCCGAAATGGAGGAGACCAAGATTATATATCACATAGATGACGAGGATACACCTTATTTAGTGAAATTATCAATTCCTTCATCAGAAGTTACGCTAGGAGACTTTAAAAATGTACTCAATAGACCCAATTATAAATTTTTCTTCAAATCGATGGACGATGATTTTGGGTATGTTGTTGATTAATTATTCTTTTATTATGACTAATTTATGTCATTTTAATGTCTGTGAAGAATCATCGACATTGTGTTTTGAATATAATATATTTGATTGGTTTAATATTCATTATATTTATATTTTAAAGAAAAGGTTAGTAAGAGAAACCCGATCTGTCCAAACAGCCTAGCGTTGATTCACTCGCGATGCACAATGGCCGTTCAAAAGGATTTCACAGGCGGCGGAGAGCTTCGTGTTGCGGCTTTCGCTGCCTGTGTAGCCGTCAGTACAAACAAGCTAGAAATCCCATTGTTTACATTACCAGTATTTTACTTAAATTTGCTTTTTACTTTAACAGTTATTCATTAAAACACGTTTTACTTTATATTATGTCCATGCAATCATTATTTAAATGAAATACTTGGGTTTTATTTATTAAATGTTAATTTATTTTATCAAAATGTGAAATTTAATTTAGAGGTGATCCCTGTCAGATCAACATTTGTACTCTCTCAAACTCTACCAGGATTACATACTCTAGTTGATTTTCCTTTAAAAAATACACAAAATAACATAGATCAATACAGCTTAATAATTGTTTTTATTGTGTGTTTTTCATGTAACATTTTCACCTCTCATTCATGAATAAAACAGGTCATCACATTCATAATTGAAAGTACTGTATAATATAGCACTAGCAGCCATGTTTTGCAAATCTGTATTAGTGATACCTATACTACTGTATAGCAGCTGAAAGATTATTGCCAAATGCATTTAAAAAATCGTAGGCTTAAAATATCAATTGCATTGTAAACAAATTAATTGACGCAAGTTATTTATTTATTCATTTTTCTTGAAATTTTATGGAATTGCATGCACTAATATTGTATAGGTTTTAACAAATATTTTCTGCCATTTATTTTAGGCTTATCTCTTACAGTACTGTATCATAAGAAAGATGTTTAGTATTTTCTATAGAAATTGTTTGTCAAAATTTTTATTATTTTATATGATAATGGAAATTAAAATAAAGCTTTTCAGTATTTGTGGATGGCCACTTACAGTAATTAAATAAGAAAGACATACATTACTGTACTATGCTTTTGAATGAGTGTTCGTTAAAACCATGAGGTTCAACTGTATAATTTACTGTAGCCTACAGTACAGTATGCCTACTGTCAATCAGACTTGTACTGTGTGTACAAAATGCTGTATGGTATACAGTAGAGTAGCTGTACTGATTTTATATTTTGTTTAGTAGGCAGAGTGGACGGCGGTGATTAATCAATAACAGTCCTGTATGATATAGTGAGGTGTTTTGCAATCTTGATGACTAATCCTACAGTAAACTGTATGTCATTAAGAAATATTCATAGTTTGTCATTTTAAGATTGAGAATGGGAAAAGAGTGTAGTGAAACGTTACACTGTACGGTATGAATACCGTACAAGTTTGTGCATTTAATACTACTGTACAGTGTACTTGTATAATGTAGATTTTTCATAACTTACTATGTACAGTTAACCTACTGTACAGTACTATATTGACAGTACAGTACTGTAAATGTCTTGTACAGTATTATACAGCAGTACAATATACAAATTTACTGTGTAACAAAAAAAGTACTGTAGCATACAATAAATAATACTGGCTTAGAGACCAAAATGAAAAGATCTGAGTAAAAGTCTGCATGTACTCTGTATACAGTACTGAAACGTCTGGACCCCTTAGGTGCATTCTGACTTGAATCCCGACGAGGCAAGTCGTCTTGATGAGGTACTGTACTAAGTGGGTACAGTAGTTTTTAGGTAGTCAGAAGAACGTAACGTTAAAACATGTTTTCTGCCGATGAGACGACACATCAGACCTTGATTTAAAAGGAGCGCCATGGCGCTGACGCTCCTTGGCGCTCCTGAAAACGATCAAAGGAGCGCCTAAAATAGCGCTCCCCAACCTGTTACAGTGCGTCATAAAAATATATATAATTGATAAGAATATTAACCCCGAATACAACACACAGTCTATATATAGTCGCGCAAACGATCTTTGTTATGGCTACCCCCGATAGGCTAGGCGCGCCTACGATCTTTGATGTTGCGAGAAAAATATCGTAAACAATTCATTCTAAATATAGTATCAGAACGTTCAATCGGTAGCTCAAAAAGACTGCCGTCAGAAGACCGTAATTATACAGACCTAGTTTTTTTGGTCACATGGCATGAAACGCGATACTCTCTGCTTTACCGCAACATCTCACATGTTTTTTTTTTAACTCAGTATGTGAGGGTGGCTGCCGACGATAAACAGTAATTAAGATCGTGTACCTGGATTTTGTGTCACATGACATGAAACACTCTCTCTGATCTTAATAACTGCTCACATGTTTTCCCCTCCAAATTCTGGTCGGGCCTTTTCTTATACACATGTCGCCTTTATGTTAAATCTTATAGTAATTAATATGGAATATATATTTATTTTGCATATATTTTGTTGGTGTCCTAGCCTAGGTGTCGTTGTTTTTATAATTCGCTAACCCAAGGTAGGATTAAATAATGTATAGTGTAGGCCGCCGAAACTAGACTAGATAGATAGCCTCGACTCTCTCTCTCTCTGCGTGAGCTGAGAGGTCCACGGACCCGATGTCGTCTCGTCGGCGGCGGATTTCCGTCCAAATTAGGATAACCGATGCGTAGGCCTAGCTTAGTAGCTAGGGTGGCTACAAAAATTGACGTCTACTATCTTTAGATAGGATTTTAATTAGCAAACAATACATTGTTTGTTTGCATTGTCCATGCTTCTAAAGTAAAGGCGATGACAATGGTGTTTACTAACCCTACGATCGATAATTATCATAACAATACATCGTAGACTACGTTCAGAGAACAATGACCTACGATGAATTTTACGTGCGAGAATACCATTTCCGGCCATCTAGAGGTGTCATTTATCAAAATTCGGCTCGCCACAGGCCCAACCATGGTGGGCCTGTGCCTCGAATACTTAATCAAAATAATGGCTCTCCTCAACATATTGAGGAGAGCCATTAGGAGCTCTCCTCTTATATTTATAAATCAAGGTCTGACACATCCTATTGTATGATACGGCCTAAGTTGGTCTTTAGACTATATAAAGCCTCATTCGCACTGGGCTTAATTCAGTCAAATTTTAGAGTAAGATCTTACCGAGGTCACAGTTAACATTCCATGCTAAATGTTACCGTCGTTCGCTCTTGGATTTATTGACTCCGTTAGTATTCCCGCGAACGTTAAACATGTTTTCTGCCGACCAGACGACACATCCTACTGAACAGTATGACACGACCTGAGTTGGTCTTTAGTGTATAGTGTACTGTACACTGTAATGTCAGTAAACACATTACCTTGTGGTGTTTTGACTGACAGCACTACAGTACACCCTGCATGCTAAAAGCATTCCTGTTTTTTTCAAAATCCTACATTTTTTCAGAGATGAGAAATTAAACAAACAGAAGCTGTGAATAACCTAGTGTGAATAATAATGAGGAGATACCTGTAGACAGAATTTAATTTTGACAGACTGAATGGAGTAATATGTCTGTCTCACCTAATAGTATTTAGTTTCCACTTCTTCAGAAAGTTATTCACTTGTTGTGTAGTCATAATGCCTTGCTACAGTATGCTGTTTTATATTTAATTCAATATTTCATTAACATTTTTTATTGTATTATATTGTTGAATTTACAATATTAAAATAACAATTTAATAAATTATTTAAAATACAAGTATAAAAATGAAATTAAAATATAAAGAATAATGATAAATTGTTTGTATTTAAAAATATTGTTACAGTAGAAGGGGTTTTTAGAGGGCTGTTTATTTGGGGAGGAATTTATTTTTTTGGGTGTAAAATGGTACAGTAAACATAAATCAATAAAATCTCCCACATTATCAAGAAGTAATGAAATACAGTAAAAATTCTATCAAATTGCTTGGTCATGTAGATCATTGGAAGACGGTACCATATAATTTACAAATAGAAATGTATTATAATTTAATAATTGTGTGTGTGCAAGTGGCGGGACATTTATTTGAGGAAAAAATGAAAGGTCCGGGGAGATTTACAGTATTTGAGGTAAAAAAGAAAGGCCTAGAACGTTTATTCAAAATGATGTTCTATAGGAGGCGTTTATTCAAACTGGGTTGTTTATTCGAATAAATAAGGAATAAATAATTTAATGAGAGAGTGAGTGAGTGGCCGAGCGGTTAAGACAGTGGAACCGTAATTACGTAGCCATAACATCGGCAGGGGTTTGAGACTCACTCACTCGATGGTTCTGGTGGTAGAACGAGTCTTCTCGGATAAGGACTATAAACCGTAGGTCCAGTGTACACATCTAGCTCATGTGCACTTTAAAGAACCTAGTACATCTTTCGAGATGAGTAGGGGGTTACCCCGGTGTATTAGTACATCACAGCCACTGATCATCAACTGGGCCCTCTGGGAGACCAGTCTTTGACTGATGAGGTTACCCAGTATAATATTTCAATCAAAAATATTTCAATCAATGATGTTTTTGCTACAGTACTGTACAGTACATTGCACAAAGTCCAGTCCATGTTTTTGATGATTATTAATATGAGTATCTTTATTCTAATTTAATGTCTTTCGAGATGAGTAGGGGGTTACCCCGGTGTATTAGTACATCACAGCCACTGATCATCAACTGGGCCCTCTGGGAGACCAGTCTTTGACTGATGAGGTTACCCAGTATAATATTTCAATCAAAAATATTTCAATCAATGATGTTTTTGCTACAGTACTGTACAGTACATTGCACAAAGTCCAGTCCATGTTTTTGATGATTATTAATATGAGTATCTTTATTCTAATTTAATGTCTACACTTTTAATGGTTTAATTCTAACTGAATTAGATTATAGCCATATCATTAATGGTGTACAGTAATTAATGGATTGTGTACGGTAATGATTGTCAAATAAATAGTACAATCAATATATTCTTGTGTCTTTCATTGTGTGCTAATGTCAAACCCTACTGTTTTTATGATTTATCATTGTGAACTCTGATTGTGTACAGTACAGTTGAGTAAGCTAAAAAAAATCTACAATGATGAATGTCCTAACACATGTCAATTGTATTTATTAAAGGTATAAATTACATTAATTCCACAATTTTGTCCTGTTTAATTCTAACCTGCAATAAACAAAATAAATCCTGTATGTGTAAATCAAATAATAATAAATTATGATCTGAAAATAAATGTACTGTAGTTTATGGTTTTGAATTTAGGACATACAGTACCTTCAAATACAGAGTGAAAAATATTCATTGGAGAAACTGAATTGTTATACGCCATTGGTTCTGAGATGTTTTGCCAAGCTCTGGCGTAATTTGGCAGTACATTGAGAATACTGTATTTGCGAAGCCAGGACCTCCAGATCACTAGCATGGCATTCATAGTTACTGTACCTCTGGACCGCCAAGCTTGCGCTGATGGCTAGGGGTTAGATTCTAGCCCAAGAGTAGGGCAAAATATCTTGACTAATACTCCTGACACAACGCATTCCACTCTAGTTATGTATAAACAATTATAGTACAATCCTATGGTATATTGCCATTGTCGCTAAGTAGGGTTTAAATGAACTGTGGTTAGAGCACCAGTTGAGTCTCTGCCTTGTCAGAACCTCAGACATCCCCTATCCCAGTAAAGTTATAGTATAGGACATACTGACAGTAAAAAATGGGAGGCATACTGTAAAACGAAAACCATTGAGTCAACTGAAAAACAAATGCATCTAAAGCCGACTATTGAAAAAACAAACAGAAATTGAATTGTAAATAAAAAATGGCAAGCTCTACTCAAATGAAATTATGTACTGTAATGACATAAATTATAAAGTGAATATATATTTATACAGTATTCAGTATGCTTACTGAAAGTATTCAACTCTTTTTTTTAAATTTTCAAAAATACACAATTAAATGTCACAAGTCCTGTCAATCAAATGAATACAGTACATTGTACTGACATAAATTATTATAACTTAATTCTATAATACTGTATATCCACTGTAGAGTATATTTGTGACCTGCAAAAATATACTACATCATAAACCGTGTCAATCAAATTAATAACATTACTGTAATTATCAATAACAAAGACATATATTGAAATATTATCTTCACAATTCTATAATAAAACTGTTCAATTCTAAATAGCCAACAACAAAAATACAATTGTTTAGCCTTTGTCACTTCTTTTCACACGATGACTGTACATGTTGGTTTTGTTCTTGCCAAGCCAGTTATTGTCCCACTTGGTAGACACCAGTGCATTCTTGAAAACAGCTATTTGTCTCCAATCATTGAGTGGCTTTGATTCTTGAGTATTTCTATTTATACTAATACAATAGGGGGGACAATAGCCCATGTTCAAAATTTGTACACATGGGCCCTGGACCATTTACAATTACCTTATAATTTGTCCACCTGCGAAAATTCTTTGTGTTTAGGAAATCGGATACCGGAACAGTTTACAGTATGTCTGAGACTGTAAATTATTTTGTAATCTGTGAAATTTGTTAAATTAACAGTGCTTATGGAGTAATTTTGTTGTGTTTCAAAATATATTAAAATAAAACAATGCCTTGTTTTATATTTATTATACACAGTAATTGGATTGCAAAGCCTTACCCTTTATACTATGCTATTACTGTATATTAAAGTTGTACTTGTCCCTCCATGTCTCACTCTTGTGCAGACCAGGCTCAAGATCCTGTACAGTAGTATTATGGGATCCTGCCGCCTTCTTTTTTATTATCTCAAACTTAGATTATTATTTTATTTTCTTACAGTATTCTGTCTCTGAGACAATGCATGTCTTTGTGTTGCTTGTCAGTGTACAGTAATATTAATTAATACAGTAAAAAACAATTTTAATTATTTTGTAATATTTTTGTTTGCTTTTAGGGTTGTAAAAGAAGAAATAATTGATGATGAGGCAAAGTTGCCCTGTTTTAATGGACGAGTTATATCATGGGTAAGTTTTTAAATCAATTGACACGTAATGGCATTAGGGTATCTGAATTACGGTACAAAAAAAATTATGTTGTGCTAAGAGTAAGACAATCTTGTATTAACAGTAAATTTCCGGGATAGCAACATGCCATTTTTCAGTAAGTCGCGTACCACAGAGACAAAATCCCCTGGTTTGAACTGCTAAGGGGGGGGGGGGGGGGTACTGTATATACGTTGGGGCTGTTCATTCTCTGGGACCCCTGGGTTTAGCCAGTGAGATCTTAATTCACAGCCATTACGCCATTGCTACAGGTACACCAGTAGGCCTACTGTACTGTACAATAGCTAGTTGTTGGGAGTTTTACATTTCATCTTCACTGCATTCCCACCTTTCTCACTGAGCTGAGGCTTTATGATAACAAATTATTGTTATTCACCGTGTTTGTAATGTAAACATACACACAGTACATAGAATTGAAGAAGACAGAATTAATTTGTACCCTGGTGTCCCTGTTGCACAAGATTGGTTGCACTTTGTCAGTATGCACCTCAGGCCTATGCAGAGTTTATCAAATAAACATAGAAATAAACAAGGCTGTGTAGTTACCATTAACAATAATAGGTGCTGGCCACATTAGTTGATGATAAGTACAGAAGTCCATCATTCTCCAACAGAGTAGAACTTTGGTATTAAGGTGATGGCAATTTAACATAGTTTAAAGCACTGTCTACACTATCAAGTTTTATGTGGACAAAATGTTATGTGCCTGTTAAACTTATGGACATTATGATTTCACTACTACCATATTTGGGCATATCACTAATTACCATATTTGGGAATTCAACATCTATATTCCAGTTGCTTTCGGCTTTAAAAGCTGAAGGTCTCGTAAGACCTATAAAGTATTGGTTTTTTTTTGCAAAAAGCTTTAATTTCCTTTCGGAGTTGTGTATTTTATGTCTTTGAAAGAAGTGATTCCGCTAATTACAGTCTGTGGGATTGATATTATTGGTCACAGTATACTGTATAACTACTGTATAATAAAACAATTCTTGATCGTTTCAAAATATTTCATCTTTAATACTTCAGGTACTGTACAATACTTCTCACACAGTGTTACACTATAAACAATAAAAAGACAGTACTGTACTGTAAATAGATTAAAACCGACTACAATTTTGAGGAGAGATACTGGGCAAAATAGACAAAAAAATCATAAAGTTATTGTTTATTGCTTTAAAAAACTACCAATGAATCTCATTAAAGTAAATAAAATAGAGAAATGATGGAAGAGTGAGAACTGAAATGATGGCCGTGTGAGTCATCGCTGTTCCATAAAAATGAACCTGGCTGCAATTTTTTTTATAAAGAGATGTGTCCTCATTTGAAAATGTAGACTTTTGATTTAAAATTGTACAGTACTGTACAGTAAGACCGAAAGACCAAGCAAACATTGTGTTAACTGTATTTGAAAGAAAAACACAACATTGTCTTTAACTTGCTTCTAATAATATCGGGTATTGCTAAACACCGCAAACCTTGCAAACCTCCAAAAAACATAGCAAACCCCATCGAACCAACATAAAAGTGATTGAATCATGTAGTGTACAACCAACTGGGTATCCATGTAAAAAAAAAATTTAATTTCTACTGTTAACTACTTATTTTTGGGGTAAAATCTCATTTTTGGTCAAAATGATTGCTAAACCCCGTAAACCTCCAAAAAAATATAGCAAACCCCACCGAACCAACATAAAAGTGATTGAATCATGTAGTGTACTGTACAACCCACTAGGTATATCCATGTAAAAAAAATATTCAATTTCTACTGTTAACTACTTATTTTTGGGGTAAAACATCATTTTTGGTCAAAAATAATTGCTAATTTTTAACCAAAAAATTATGTTTTATCCCCAAAAAAAGTAGTTAACACTAACAGTAGAAATTTAATAATTTATATACCCAGTGGGTCGTACACTACATTATTCAATCACTTTTATGTTGGTTCGGTGGGGTTTGCTATGGTTTTTTGGAGGTTTGCGGGGTTTAGCAATCATTTTTAACCAAAAAATGATGTTTTACCCCAAAAATAAGTAGTTAACACTAACAGTAGAAATTTAATATTTTTTTTACATGGATATATACCCAGTGGGTTGTACACTACATGATTCAATCACTTTTATGTTGGTTCGGTGGGGTTTGCTATGTTTTTTTAAAGGTTTTTTGCAGGGGTTTGCGGTGTTTAGCAATATCCATAATATCTGATCTTATGACACACACCTCATGATTTGACCTGGGGGTTATCAGAATTGGGAAAGAACTCTGTATGAATGCGGATTATTTCTTTGGGCTATATATTATAATGCTAACCATTAGTTTGCTGTGTGAACATAGCCTTATTCTGTAGTTTGCTGTGTGAATGTAGCATTATCTTGTTGTTTGCTGTGTAGACATACAGTAGCCTTATCCTATAGTTTGCTGTGTGAACATAGCCTTGCCCTGTAGCTTGCTAGTGAACATAGCCTTTCCCTGTAGTTTGCTGTGTGAACATAGCCTTACTTTGTTGTTTGATGTGTGAACATACTGTAGCCTTACCCTGTAGTTTGCTGTGTGAATATAGCCTTACCATGTACAGTAGTTTGCTGTGTGAACATAGCCTTATCTTGTAGTTTGCTGTATGAACATATCGTTATCCTGTAGTTTGCTGTGTGAACATAGCCTTACCTTGTTGTTTGATGTGTGAACATACTGTAGCCTTACCCTGTAGTTTGCTGTGTGAATATACTGTAGCCTTACCATTTACAGTAGTTTGCTGTGTGAACATATCCAATCCTTATCCTGTAGTTTGCTGTGTGAACATAGCCTTGCCCTGTAGCTTGCTAGTGAACATAGCCTTTCCCTGTAGTTTGCTGTGTGAACATAGCCTTACCTTGTTGTTTGATGTGTGAACATTCTGTAGCCTTACCCTGTAGTTTGCTGTGTGAATATAGCCTTACCCTGTACAGTAGTTTGCTGTGTGAACATAGCCTTATCCTGTAGTTTGCTGTATGAACATATTGTTATCCTGTAGTTTGCTGTGTGAACATAGCCTTACCTTGTTGTTTGATGTGTGAACATACTGTAGCCTTACCCTGTAGTTTTCTGTGTGAATATAGCCTTACCATTTACAGTAGTTTGCTGTGTGAACATATCCAATCCTTCCTGTAGTTTGCTGTGTGAATAGTCTTACCCTGTACATTAGTTTTCTGTGTGAACATGCAGTACAGTAGATTTACCCTGTAGTTTTCTGTGTGAACAAAGACTTTAGTTTGAATTGCTCTTTGCCAGTTGGTGTTTTGAATATTAATAAGTTGGTAAAATGATAATGATTTTATAAGTAGATTTTAATACGCACCTTTCTTCAATTATTATGGTTATTGTAGACAATATGTCTAGATTTCATCTATTACTGTGTGATCTTCTTTATTCATGTTTTATAGCATGTCTTGTTTTTTTACAATTATAAGTAATCCAGAGAACATGGAGTCAATGTTGTATGTGTGCTTTCAGATTTAAGTCGGTACGTTACAATAGTCTCCAATGCCACAACCATCTTGAGTGTATTTCCCTTTTTAGGTGATTTACATTTTATTTTTTACTGCAATTTTAATTTTATTGTTTTTTGCATGGCTGCCAACAAGCTCATGAGAATTCCTGAGCTCGATTGGTTGGACATTTTGTTTGCATCGCAATAAAAGTGTAAACTAATTTGGCTGAATTGAAAATCTTCGAGCTTGGTGCCCACCCACTACGCAACACAAACAAAAATAAGCGCGGCAACTAATTTTGCCGATCATGATGAATCGGCTGGACCTTGCTTGTAATCGGTCAACTCATTTGCGTCCATGTGGACTGTAAAGCCAGTTTTATTCACGCGAACCGAAAGTATAAGGTGATGCTTTCGATTTGTGCAAACACCGACAGTGGAAAATAAGTATTAAAGAAGGGTTTAGAAGAAAGGGGTTTGGCCCAAAAGAGTACAGTTAAATTGGCACGCTGATACATTACAGTATTTTAT
The DNA here is from genome assembly GCF_964355755.1 of Antedon mediterranea. NCBI lineage: Eukaryota > Metazoa > Echinodermata > Crinoidea > Comatulida > Antedonidae > Antedon > Antedon mediterranea. The sequence continues at coordinate 29,470,650 of NC_092672.1, forward strand.
TTCAAATGGGCTTAAAAAAGAACTTGAACAAACGGATAAAAAATCTTCAACCTAATTATCAAAAAGTTCTCATTAAAAATAGTAACCTACTGTACAGTTAATTGTATGGTGTGACTATTTTAAGTATCTGGATTAAATACATTATAACGACTTTAGTATAATTCCCAGCATAAAAACCTAATTCCTGTAGGATTATTTTAAACCTTGTATTTTTTATTCATCTACTAGTAGTACTAGTGTTATAAAAAATAGTGTCATATTTTAGCCTTTTAGGACCATTAAGTCCGCACTCAAGATTATCATTTTATAGCTGTGTCATCTCCATTAGTTTTATTTGTTTTTTATTACTTTTAAAGTTTAATTTAATGATTGTATAGAATTAAATGATTAAAAAGCACCACAGAGGTGGTTTTGGAAGGCCAATTTTAAACTGAAGTATGGGTTAAGTTTTTAGCTCCTGTACAATACAATAAACGATTACAAGTTTATATCTCTTTGTCATCTGTACAACAGTTTTGTTTGCTTTTTATTGCTTTAATTTAATGATATCCTTTTTAGAAATAAAACGATTAAAAAACACCATGGAGGTGGTGTTGGAAGGCCAGTTTTAAACCAAAGTATGGGTTAAGTTTTTATCTCCTGTATGGTACAACTAATTTGTCCATATAGTACAGTATGTCCTATCATCTCTATTTAGTTTATTTTTTAATTGCTTTTTATTAAAATATTAATTAAACACAATTAAAAAATACCATGTACAGGGTGGTGTTGGAATTTAAGGCCAATTTAACCAAAGTACTGTAAGGTTTTAGGGTATGTTCAGACCTACGGAGTTATGCTTTCGTATCACAGCCAAGGTCATATTTTAATGAGCGTCGTAAGAGCTAAGTGTTCAGATTCATTGCAACGAAGTCGCGTTACAAACGGATATGATGTCACTCGCTGGCGATTAACCAAACTCTAACGCACGCATAGACCTACTTTGTTGTTATTAAAAGTAGTAGTGGTTGGTTTGGGAGTTACAGGCCTAGACCGAACACTTGGGCTCGGCATTATCGATTGGTTGTGGTTTGGGTTTATATTTGGTCTATGACCTAAAATCGGGCCTAAAATATCATTTATGGCAGAAAAAAATTTTCAAATCCCGTACTTGCACCGGCTCCAGATTTATTTACTCGGTCTTTCGCCGCTTTAATACGACGACCCCTTCAATTTCGTTTGGATATTAAATCCTTCTTTATGAGGATGGCCCGTCTGCTAACGTGTCCGCCATGTCGTTGAACACAGACGTGAGACATCTTGTTGCCGGTGCTTTTACGCCAGTTTTTCACTTCCAACCGATTTCTGAACTCAGGGCTTCCCCACAATGAAATAAGGTATTTTACTTCGGTTTCTCGCCAATGCGCACGCTTTGATGACATTTTAAATTAATTAATATAATAATAATAATACTGTATAGTGTAACAACAAAAGGTACGATTTTTTCGCACGTTCACCGATCACAACAAATGGATCAGCTATACGATGAGGAGCACATGTCACGATGTGATGTGGCGAATATTGTAATTTGATTGGCTAGATATCTAACCTAGGTCATATTCATTGATGCATGACTTTCGTATTGTAAGCGACGTCCACTAAACTCATACCTTGAGCTTTCGTAGCGTACGAAATATCAGTGTCGTACGAGGTGGCTTCCACTAATCTTTTCCTGGTTCAGACCTATGGATTTGTACGCCGCGTACAATACGAAAGCATAACTCCGTAGGTCTGAACAGGCCCTTAGTTGCAACATAGAGTATTGGTTATTGTTTGAGCATTTATTTATTTCAACCATGTTTAAAGTATGGTAAACCTTCAGTATAAAGGTTCGTTTGGAGGAGAAATTAGATGTTTTATTGTTTTCTGCAGAAACACAGCCTAAGTTTGAATTAAGCTTGATTCCCACTAGCGACGCAATGTAACGTATTCTATGCAATGTAAGAAAATACCCTTCGAATCATTGGGTTTCCCCCGCCTGCGTGAAATTGAACCTACATGTACGATGGTTCCCATTAGTGATTACGAACTTTGCGTGGATATGTCACTGAATTGCGTTGTAGTGGGAACCACGCTTAAGTGTTTTAATTGCTTTACTGTAGCTTAATTTAAATCCTGATATATAACTATAAGGAAACTTTGCATTTTTAATCTGATCTAAAAATTGCTCATCTTTTCCTAATAACAGAAAAAAAACCCACATAATTATAAATATTTTTTTTTATCTCCTCACACACAATAAACCTACAGTACTGTACCTTCCCTCGAATATCACAGATGAAACGGTTACCTAGGGAACAAACAGTTGTTTTCGCTTAGTTGATGAGGATGTTGGTTCATAAGGAGAATGGTAGATGTTGCATTTCAACAGTGACATTCCCATACGCCGCATACACTACTGTAGTTTCTTCTGATTTGTTTTTACCTTTTTAATGTGTTTTAGATTCATGTTATTAATGGATCATTTTATGTCGATTTTCTTTTCGCTTTCTTGTTAATATTTTTGAATGAAATTAATTTGAAAAAAAATATGAGATGATTTTTATCCGTAATAAATACCATCCTTTTTGGAAAACTTTTTGATGATGGCATAATTTCCTCATTTCCGTCATTTAACCTGTTGAAATTTAATTAGATTCACTCACATGTAAACAATTTAGAACAATTGTCTACAAATTGAAAGAATTTTTACCAATTACAGTCGAAAAAATGGTTTTGTAGGGCAGGGTGAGAGTAATTACTTAGATAACATTTGTGTTTATTCTAAGCTGTTATTATTGTCTAGAGGGGTGATCAAGTTTAGCTTTTAAAACTATTTAAACTGAATAATAATCATATTTAATATTTCGAAATGGTTTAACAATTCCTACAGAAACAGGATTACCAAATTTTATTATTATTTCTGATATTTTACTTTAAAATTCTAACTTTATTTTTGCTGAAATATATATTTCATAAGACCAGTTAAGATCGGATAATATGATTAAATAGAAATTTTAGCTTTCTTTTCTTTTATATATTATTAGTTTATGTAATTCTTTTTCGTATTAAAGTTACTGTATATCTTAGGGTGGGTCGAAATAAAAAGTCTTTAACTAACTTTAAATATGACACTCTCCCATGACTGAACTACTTTTCATTGTACAGTATTATATGCAATTTTATTTATTAACAAACTAGTTTCATTATGTTATTGTCTGTTATATTGTGGAAATTAATTTAAATTGAAATACTAAACGCTCCTAACATTCTGTGGAATAGAAGCTATTTTGAACTGTCTATTAGTATTTAATAATTCTGTATTATTAGTATTAACAATACGTTAATAGTGCTAGCCATTCCATCTGTTGTTCACCTAATTTCATTCATTTAGAAGCCTTGTGCTATGTCCTTTACAAAATAAAACACAATGCATTTAATTACTAAACATTACACCATTATAAACAAAAGATGAATGGGCCTGTCTATCCTGAGCCTATACAAATGAAAGGTACAAATCACACAAGGTTACTCCTATAGTTGCCCATTCAGGGATCTTCTCAACAGTGCGACAATAACATGTGTTTTTAATGATACTTGTTTTACATAGAATAGCCTAGTTTTATTGAATAGAGATGGACTAAGAGTAAGACTTAATTTATGCTCTTTTCTCAGCCGGAGTTAATTATAGTCATTCAATCGGTTTAACTAATATACCTCTGAAACGTTTAGTTTAGTATCATTATTAAAACATTATTGTATGATAACAGTTCCAGTTCCAAACCAATCACACATCCCCTTACAGTATAGTAGTAACTTAACTCTCTGATGGTTAATTCAGCTTAAGTCGGTTCTATGCACGCTTAACACTATAGTGTGTGCGAATAGGACTATAGAAAATTTCCGTGAGTGCCAGAATATTTTTAATTACTTTATTATTTAAAGCACAAAAATGGAGTTAAATTCTACATCATAATTTTTTTTTTTGATAACTCTTTTGATAGTTTAATATTGTTTTAATACCAATGTACTTCAATTTATGCTTTTAATTTGGTTATTTTCAGCTTGTACCAGGGGACGGTTCAGACACATCATCACAATGTGCGGAGAGTCACAATGGGGAGATGCAACCCCCAATGGAACGCACAGGCGGCATAGGAGACTCGCGCCCGCCTTCGTTTCAGTAAGTTTTTTGTCGATCAGGTCATTTTTTGTACAGTATTTCTTCTGTATAGTTTGTTGATGCTGCAAGAAGTTGAGGTATCAATCCACCTAATTTACAGACAATTCATTAGAGCGAATGAGTGGCCAAGACAGTGGAACTGTATACATATAATATCGGGGTTCAAGCCTCAATTGCTCAAGTGATTGATCGGATAAGGTCCAAAATTGCTTGTGAACACCTAGTACTGTACATCTTTCGAGACGAGTAAGGGCTGTACTAGTACACACAGCCACTGTAACACACAGCTATAAATGTCCCGCATAATTACAATTCCTCCTGATTGTTATTTCATTTACTAATTTGAATTTATATCCAACCTTCTTAATTTGAAATATATAAAGTTTTTATATTATACATTAGCTAGCTCTAGCAAAGCTAGTAACAATGAAATAGAAGTGCTTGGTAAGTAGACCCAGAGCTAACTTTTAAAATCAACACTTCCTCAAGTGTGATCCTAGGCTTGATATTGTACCAAGTGGCTTGAGTGTACCCTTGGTTATTAGGTTTACTTCCTTTGAAATCTTTGGAAAAGTGCAATTTAATTTATAGGACATCGTGGATGCACATTTTATGGAGACAGAGACAAAAATAGGCCGTTATTCTGGATCTTGTTGACCATAGCAGTGGATGGCTGGGGACTATTAGAGTGCTAAAGGATTTCAGATCTAGTTGACCTACAGTACGAGCTGCTTGAGACTAATAAGGCCAATTTTTTTATGTTGTTTCTTTTGACCATTTACACTAAATGTGGAGCAGAGAGGTGGTTGAGCGGAAACCTGCTCAGGATACAGTATACTGATTTCATGTGGGACAAGCAAGCTGTTTTTGGCTTGCTGTTAATGCTCGTCTGTGTAAATTGACCTTAATAGTCTCCATAAACCTAGCCATCCAGTACTGTACACTACAGTACTCTTAGCTTGTAGGTCAAGTAGATCTGAAATCCTTAGCCCTCTAATAGTCTCCAGACACTCTGCCATCCACTACTAGTAGGTCAACTACATCTGAAATCCTTAGCCCTCTAATAGTCTCCAGACACTCTGCCATCCACTACTTGTAGGTCAAGTAGATCTGAAATCCTAAGCCTTCTAATAGTCTTCAGACACTCTGCCATCCACTACTAGTAGGTCAACTACATCTGAAATCCTTAGCCCTCTAATAGTCTCCAGACACTCTGCCATCCACTACTTGTAGGTCAAGTAGATCTGAAATCCTAAGCCTTCTAATAGTCTTCAGACACTCTGCCATCCACTACTAGTAGGTCAACTACATCTGAAATCCTTAGCCCTCTAATAGTCGCCAGACACTCTGCCATCCACTACTTGTAGGTCAAGTAGATCTGAAATCCTAAGCCTTCTAATAGTCTTCAGACACTCTGCCATCCACTACTAGTAGGTCAACTACATCTGAAATCCTTAGCCCTCTAATAGTCTCCAGACACTCTGCCATCCACTACTTGTAGGTCAAGTAGATCTGAAATCCTTAGCCCTCTAATAGTCTCCAGACACTCTGCCATCCACTACTTGTAGGTCAAGTAGATCTGAAATCCTAAGCCTTCTAATAGTCTTCAGACACTCTGCCATCCACTACTTGTAGGTCAAGTAGATCTGAAATCCTTAGCCCTCTAATAGTCTCCAGACACTCTGCCATCCACTACTTGTAGGTCAAGTAGATCTGAAATCCTAAGCCTTCTAATAGTCTTCAGACACTCTGCCATCCACTACTAGTAGGTCAACTACATCTGAAATCCTTAGCCCTCTAATAGTCTCCAGACACTCTGCCATCCACTACTTGTAGGTCAAGTAGATCTGAAATCCTAAGCCTTCTAATAGTCTTCAGACACTCTGCCATCCACTACTAGTAGGTCAACTACATCTGAAATCCTTAGCCCTCTAATAGTCTCCAGACACTCTGCCATCCACTACTTGTAGGTCAAGTAGATCTGAAATCCTAAGCCTTCTAATAGTCTTCAGACACTCTGCCATCCACTACTAGTAGGTCAACTACATCTGAAATCCTTAGCCCTCTAATAGTCTCCAGACACTCTGCCATCCACTACTTGTAGGTCAAGTAGATCTGAAATCCTTAGCCCTCTAATAGTCTCCAGACACTCTGCCATCCACTACTTGTAGGTCAAGTAGATCTGAAATCCTAAGCCTTCTAATAGTCTTCAGACACTCTGCCATCCACTACTACTACTAGTAGGTCAACTAGATCTGAAATCCTTAGCCCTCTAATAGTCTCCAGACACTGCCATCCACTGCTAATCTAAATTGGTCTTTAGAGTGGTAAGGATTTTAGATCTGCTTAACCTAATGATCTTTGCAGGCTACTGTAGTGTATTACTCGCACTAGAGGATGATGGCATTCTCTTCAATAGCTATTCCATAAATAAATCTAAGTCTTCTTTGGTCTTCAGGTTCATTTCTACTGGATTTTGAATAATTGGTTATACTTAGTACCTTTGACCTGGCCTAGTTTAAGCATGCACGCCTACTGTAGCATAGCCATAATATAGATTAATACAAAACAATCTTTTTTTACTACTGTAGGCCTAGTGTTAAATGTACAGTAGCTGCTTCTTTTGCATACAGTTGACTTGGCTGGAAATAAAGACTTTCATCCTAAGTCTACAGTAGTATATTTACAGTACTCTACTGCTGTGTGGGTTGCTTAGTATTCCCATGGCTCTAAGTCCTTTTTACTAAAGTAGCTCATTACGTCAGTATCTCCTTATGTCATCTCGACTGTCAAACTCTGTTTGTATCATGATGTAGAAATGATCTATGCCAATTTAAACCCTATTAATAGCACAATAAACGCTGTTAAATGCCCTGTTTGTAGGTTGGCACGAGTTCATTAACACTAAGACTGCTTTTATTGGACATTAATGTTTTCTCTTTATTATTACATTCTTCAACTGACCAATTACACTACACACAAATGTACTAGCAAATTCTTAAAGTTGGATGTCAAAAACATACAGTGTAGATAATGTAGTATCTATTTTAAATTTTTTTTTTTTTGGTAGGTGAAAAAAGTTGATGTCGTCAGCTTCATATTCTGCCCATTATTGGCACCATCTTTACTTCCATACATTTTTGACGTACTACAGTACATGGTAACACCCAATGACTAACCTAAATTTTATGAATAAATTACACCTTATGGGGTATACAGTATGTCAGAAAAAGTAAGATATCAACCTCAAGTACTGTCTGGTCTTTTGAATTGTCTCCTGTAGAATTATAGATGTTTATTAAAAACTATGATATTGATACATTGTATCTAAATATCTCAGAATAAATTACACCTTGACATGCTACAGTACATACTTTTCAAAAGGCACTTGATATACAGTAAACCACTGGTGCGTATCAACGTATCATTCCAATCAGTATTATTCTATTAACAAATTTAAACAAAGCCTATTAATGTAACCACAACTATCCCATGAGACTTTGCAGATTTACAACCTGAATATTAAAAACATTAAAAAATATACAGGCAGTATGCTATAAAATGTGTTACTCAAAACAAGTCTGAAAAACGTAATACCTTGAGATTGATGTTAATACCACATTATAGCCTTTGGATTTACAGTAATTGGTATTAATGATAGTTATTGCTATTGTTGTTAAGAAGAATGGGCTGAGGTTTAGTAATTACGTTGTAATAGCAAGGAACAGACTAGCATGTGACAGGCATGGGTTCAAGACCTGTCTGTGCCTTTTGCTGGTATTCTTAACCATCTTTTACACCTGCTCCGGTCCGACTCCGGCTAATAAAATTGAACATCAATGTTCTGTTTTCATTAGGCTCCACGCCACTATGCGCATATGAAGAAAACAAGGGTGCATTAAAACTGGTCTTAATTTAAATACTGACACATTAAAGATGTTACAGTATATTGATTTTTGGTTTGTTCTAGAATGAAAATAGCGTAACAATTGCGACACACTTGTATAGTGGTAAATCGTGTTCATCTTTTTCTACAAGAATTGACATTAGTTTAGCCACAATGTGTGCCAACAATTTCCTTCTGCCTTCCTCTCCTAAATCTTCCTAAAAGTACTTTGTAACATAACAGACAGAAAATGTAAACCTCTCACATTATTAATAGTACAATAGGTCATATTTACCTTATTGTCTGCTTCATAAACAGACCATGTGATACTATCAACCAATAGCATTGCATTACAATAGGTCATATTTACCTTATTGTCTGCTTCATAAACAGACCATGTGATACTATCAACCAATGGCAATACATTACAATAGGTCATATTTACCTTATTGTCTGCTTCATAAACAGACCATGTGATACTATCAACCAATAGCATTGCATACATTGTTGATGTCATTAACCTCAAAAGCTTACTCAGCTGACCTGAAATTCTGATAAACTTTCTCTCTTTTGTTCTTCATAGTGTTTAAAATACCAATACTTTTGACTGAAGTGCCTGCCATACATTAGTACTTAGCAATTGTGAAGGAGCTTATGTCCAAACAACATTATTGAATAAAACATGATAATTACTTGATAAGAGAGGAAATATGTGGCAATTTATGTTAATACAGGGTTACTGACAGCCAATTGATTCCCATTATCTGTACTTAAGATTTGATAGTTTGTGGTTATCCTTTATTATTAGTATTTGGAAGGTGATAATTGAATAATCATTAATGATCGTTTATCTGTTGTGCAAACTTCATTCAACTTTCATAAAGATTATTGAAAATTATCAAATAAATCAAAATGTTGAATTCTTAATGTGTCTAGCCTTGATTTGGAGTTATCCTTGTTTTTAAAAATAAATGCTACAGTACTGTACCTGTACTTTGAATTGAATAAGCTAGACAGTATGCAAGCATGCAGGTATTTTTCAGCATGTCGCATCCATTAGACAGTGTCATACCACATCGGAAAACATCCCTATTTATTTGGGGAAAATCGTTGAACCTAAATTTGTTGTAATTGTCAACAACTTTTTATCTAACTCAACTTAATTAGTAAACAGGATTACATTACATTAGGGGGTTAAAATCAGTACTGAAAGTATGAATCAACTTCATATACCATCAATTTACCGAATTTTGCCCTTATGTAGATTTTTAGATTATAATTGTCAACAGAGAAAAATTGATTCAGTGAATCTGGCAAGAGTATTGGCCATCAAAATAAATTGTGTCCCCTCCATGCAGACAAAGTTTTCTCTTCTTATTCTTCTATAACAAAACTAATCAGCTTTGATGACAAATTACTGTATACTAAAGTTAGAATCTGAATCACTATAATACTGTGACCTTTTCATCTCAGGTTATATAATTTATCATAATTAAATGTAGCCTTAATAATTTTCAAAGTGTGTTTCTTGGGATTGAATTACTCCACTGTATGTTACTGGTTTTCTGAAGATATGCTAAACGATGCAAATTCCAGCAAGCCTTTAAAAAAAATAGCAATACCCCATTGAACATGTTCCGGCTCACTTACAAAAAAGTATAAATTTTGGGGTTAACTACTTATTATTCTGGCCCGGAAACCTCGACTAAGAAATACCGGAATTGTGTCCGGCGGAGGATAGTTTATTACCATTAGTTAGGGTCTAATGTAAAGCACCTAGAGGGGTCAGTGATCCATTAGGCTCTATATAAATATTGTTTATTATTATTATGGGGAAAAACATCATTTTTGTTTCAAAATAACTGTTTTATAAATAAATGTGTTACCCCAAAAATAATGCAATATTCAAATTTGTCAAAGGTTCATGTACTGATAACTGTAATACTTGACTGATTACAAGAAAGAAAGGGGATAAAATGTAAATTACACAGTATAGATAGTACACTTACAGAAATATTGAGGCCCAGCATGTTTAATAAAACTATATACAGATAAGGGTAAATTAATATTAATGTACCATACTTTATTTTTATTAGTATAGTTAGCTTAATATTCTACTGAACAATAAATACATGTGCATGTCCATCAATTGTATGTTTACAGTACAGTACTCTCTTAACACACAGTGGAATATATTCAGAGGTCAAAGTTGAACATGAGCATTGTTAGGTGTTTATCATAAGTTGTCAATCATCCCTTGCGTTAAGTGTCACTCAAATTAATTGAATTTCATTACATGGTTTTGAAGCATGTGGCTTTAAATGTCAGGTTTGTTCCTTGTGTTTGGATAAGCAAATTCGCTAGCTATTTTTAACCAATCGGCTATGTAGATAAATAGTTTTGATAGCCATCTTGTCTGTTAAAAAAACATCCTTTCTGGTAGGTCTACTGACATGTTAACTATTTTTAGGTTCCCAAGTTTTGACCATCATATCACTGGTATTGCATTACTACAAATAGAATACAGAATTCTTATTGGTCCAAAAAAGAATTTCGTTTTGTTGATAAGCTCAAACAATTATAATATAAATTTAAAAGTCGTGAATACCAAAAAAAAAATAATCATTTCTTTAAACAAATAATTAAAAATCTCTAATTCATAAGATTGCTCGCTCTCCCTGCAATGAACACATTTCATTACAAAATCAAATATAGTAGAGCCTCTATAGGGGACACCCACCAACATGTTCTTAAATAAAAGTAGATGGTAGTGGTATTGCATGCTGTATATCATTAACAGGAGAGTGTCCCCTTAATATGAATGCCCCAAAATGGGTAGTTTTACTGTTTTTCATTCAATCTGTGAAAGTTCTGCGACGTCAATCCCATCATACTATATTTTACATAAAATCTATTAAAAAAATACAGTTGAAAAAAAATACTACTACCGACATATGGTTATTTAACTTAAGTACTTTTTTCCTATGTTGTGTAGAATTTTCTGTAAAATGCCATCTGACAAACTGATTTAAAATACTAACAAAATGCTATGATAAAATAATGTTGTCATAGAGAAGGTTGTCATTTGTCACCTGAAAGTGACATATATACCTGGCCTTCTACTTTATTTATGACAGTTGTTGTTTACCATTGAACAACTATTACTTGTAAATGTTTCCTAATACATAATTGATGCTTTTATATCCAAACGATTACATCATCAATTTGTACCCTATGCATTGCAGGATTTACATTACTCAAATTGGTTATTATTTTGATATACAACAGAGAATTGTAGCTATTAGGAACTGTAATAGGTTTTGATGAATCTATTTCTATAGCCATGTACAGTATAATATAGTAGTACCTGTAGGCCTGCTGTGTAGTGTACCTGAATCAAGTTTCTTTATAATATGGGTAGATATAGTATAGAAGTGGGTGTAAAAAAACAGAGTTAGGGAAAAAGTGAGTGGGGGAAGGGAGGGGCGTACAGTATAAGTGTGGGAGGGAAAAAGCTAAAACTTTCAGGTATCTAGAGGTTTCTTTAGGTGGGTCAAATAGCTTGGGTGGTGTAAGGCCTTATATAGCTTTAGACAATGCTTTTTATGTGGGTGAACAGTTTAAACGGTACACATGTTCCTGCCCATCCCCACCCAGAAGTACTGTAAATCCATGAGCCAGAAGTGTGGGTGAGAAAAAGCTAAAACTTTCAGGTATCTAGAGGTTTCTTTAGGTGGGTGAAATAGCCTGGGTGTAAGGCCTTATATAGCTATAGGCAATGCTTTTTAGGTGGGTGGAACACTCTTCAATGGTACCCCCTTGTTCCTGCCCATCTCCACCCAGAAGTACTGTAAATCCATGCACCAGATAAAGCATTCAAACACCAGGCAGTTCATCCTTTCAATTGATTGAAAGAGTAATTTATTGAAGACTTGCTTCAGATTGATCATGAAGTTTTGGGTCTTTTTTTTTCCGTTTTAATTTGTTGGATCAACATATGTTACTGTAGATCAAAACCTTACGTTTATTACACAACTTATGCATTGGCTATGCTATACTGGCGAAAATATTGCCTGATCTGTACATGTAGCAGAATTTATGATGTAGTAAAAAAAATATGTTATTCTTTTATCTTGCAGTGCAAACGCCGAAGGAAGTTCAGAAAAACTAATTGACACAGAAACTGAATCAGTTGTTAGCTCAAGAAGAGGTAAGCAGTCCATTTTGTGCCTAGTCTACCGGGATAAACAAAAAATGGCCATTGGTCTCCCTGGGAAGAGCGCAGTATGATATGAAAAGTTAATTTACCGTTATACTGTATATTAACATGAGATATGGTATGGTGTGCGTGAAAGAAAACCATGATACAATAGAATGGCCAAGCTATTCAATTCTTTGGCCTTAGTGCTATTGTTGAATTGATGGGCGTTTCTGGGCGTAGTAGTCATCAACGATATGTCAACAAATAACACATCTCTTTATAATAGAATCGACCATGTAACAGTCTACTCTATAAAAAAAGCCAGATCTGATATGATGCCCTTTATTGCAGTTTCCATTTTAAAGAATGTGGAAACATTTTACAGTTTTCGTTGTGTCCACTTTAGAAGAGTTTTATAACTTTATTTCTAAGTCTTCTAGTCCTGACAGCAGATTTTATATTAGGGTAAAGGGTGAAAGTTATTGTTAGTACAGCTGCTTGGGTTAGTAATGTTCAGACTACATTTTAGGCTAAGGTACAGTATCTCGCCATTGTTTATAGTGAGATTTCATTTCTAAATGCTGTATAGACAAATGGTAATTCTACCAACTACAGGGCCTACTGTATACTGAAATCAGTAGTACAGTATATATTGTATACTATACTATTGTACATCTCCTTCAACAACTCCCCAAAAATAAAATACTTCCTAATGTCAGCAGATACAGTACACAGTGCTTCTGCTTACAAAACGTCTACCAGTTAATAGCAATCATCTCTTAATTCTTAGCACTCTAGCCTACAGGACTCTACTCTCCTTCTTCCTGCCCTGTGGGGGTCAGTCAAGGTCATTCACAACATGCTACATTCTCCTCCAGCATTCATTATTTATTCCATCGCTACACTGACTGCATACAATTTTTCTATACATAGTAAAAATTCAAATTTAGTTATCTATAGTGATTACCACATAAATTTAATGATATTACTATTAACATCCTAAATTGATATAGAGTTCATTTCACAAGTTCAATGTTCATCTTATTTCAGTCCAGGTAGTTCCATTCAATATTTTCACCGTTGTTGGTAGATTTGTAATATATAATTTTGATTAAATAGTCTTTGGGATTTCACATTTTGTCATTGAAAACCTCCAATTCCGGCAAAGAAATTGAGTCAAAATATGCTAAGGTGTTACATAAAATGCCATTTTAATTTGTATTTATAAAAAATATTATATACTATACACTAATATGTGTAGGGAATTAATAGATAGTTTAACATGCAACGGTATAACTTACACAGTTTCATTTCACTCCACCCACTATTTTTTTTTTAAATTTCAAATTTGTTGTGATAATGGCCTATTCTCACACCATGAATTTGTAACATTTTGAGTGTCACTTCATAATCCAATTTATATTTGATAATTGTGAAGTATAATAAAAAATATTGATTGGGATATTGGAAGTACATGTATAAACAATAAATAAAATCAATATATTGACACCACAATATTTTATTTTTGTATAATAAATTAATATCTTTGCTTGTGCTGACGTGCGTTACTGTGTCCGTCAACAATCAAGTTTGACTAGGCCTAGGCTGGGTTAGGCCTAGAACAACGGCAATACGAAAACCAAAATGTTAAACAATTCAAGGATATGTTTACTCTATATAATGCATCAGATTTTAAATGTTATGTAATTTAATTGTATATAAATCCCGATTTAAAAAAAATGTCACCATTGTCTGTCAAAAACTAACGCACGCAATGTTTTCCTGTCATTACCGCCGAGAATGAGCAAACAGACGATACTACATGGCAGCCTACAAATATAGCTCCCGCGATGGCTTCCCGCTGCAAAAATTCTTCACAGAATGTAAACTTGCGTCGCTAAACAACGAAAACTAGTTTCTGTCAAAAATATAACGCACGCAAGATATAACGCACGTAAGTACTTAACATTATTAGAAATCATAAATAAATACATTTAGAACATAAATACATAGTTTAGGCTTTATATATTTAATTCTAATGGTATTTTAGGCCTAATAATTACCTCGGTACGGCTATTAGGGCGAACTGTCTCAAGCGACAGCGATAGGCACACGCCTAGGCTAATTTGCTCAGTGTTTTGACTGACCTTTCTAAATCGTGCGTTATATTTGACAGATATTTCTTCCGTGCGTTAGGCCTTGACATATTTATTGGTTAGATTTTAGTTAATTTTAATATCATGGAATGTTCTTTTCAAGTTTTAATACATGTAATTCCTAGGTTTTATAACTAGGCCTAAGCCTATACTTCAAACAAGTAGCAATCGCTGGTATTCCGTCTCCGGAGGAGCGCTGGCGAACACGTGCGTTATATTTGACGGACGGCGGCCGTGTATATAAGGATTTGGCAGATCGTGTATTTCATTTCAATTACAAATAGCGTATTTTAATAGCTTTTATACTTCATAAAAAAAAATATTTAATGGAATTAAACAATTTAGTTTCATTTTGTGTGTTGATGATTAGCATGGTAAAATAATTTTGAAGTATAAAATTTATTCCAATATAATTATAAATAAATAGATACTATAAATATTAATACCTATAATAAAAATATAGTTAAGTAACTAACAGGCTATTTAATTAGTATTAACTCAATAATAATTAAGTATACTAAATTAAAACAAATAGAAATAAAACAAATTAAAATATAAAAGAATAAATCAAATGTAGGCCTACTAACATAAATAAAAATATTTAAAGAAATATTAAATAAATAAAACATATAGATTTACTAATATAATAAATAAAAATATTAATAAAATAAATACAAAATTAATATTTTTTTCTGTACTTGCTGTATTTTCAGAATGGTTTTAAAAATAAAAGTAAAAATGGAAGAGATAAATAAGGGCTCACCAACCCCGAAAACTAATTCAAGAGGTGCCGTCCATTCAAAATTGTATAGAGAAAGATGTTCTATTTATGCATCATGCACGTTTTCATGTTGACTGTATAATAATTAGGCAATTAAGATAATTGTTTCAGATTAATTTTCAATTTAAATATTTCAAACCATTTTGATGACATTAGTTGTGTTTTTATACATGCAAGTATTGTATACCGGTAGTTGAATTTGCCAAGTGAAAATTACTGTATGTCGGAGATTACATAACGGTATTTGGATTTTATTAAAATATTGGTAATTTTTAATAAATAGCCAACCTTCACACCTAAAGTGTACTCTTATCATTTTTTTTCTCAAACTACATGCCCAATAGTGTTTTCCAGACAACACACACACCCACACCCACAGCTTCGTCTGTCAAACTAACACACGCAAGCGTAGTGTCTGTCAAACTAACACACGCAAGTACACCTCAAATAATGTCATTATTTTCAAAGATATGCCATTTGATATTATTTTTCCTCATAAAACATTTTGCCATTATGACTTTCTGCCATTCTATCAAGAATAGTTAATAACCAAAGGATTTACAGTGATTAAAGTACAATTAAAACGGCATAATAAATTTTCACCAATTGCATGCTAATTTTTTAAAGACAAAAACACTTTTATGTGATTATTGAGAAATTTTTTTTCCGCATTTATACTTTGAAATGTAGTATATTAAACATAATTAAATAAATTATAAGACATAGTTATGATAATTTTATTATTTGTTCAAGAAAAACAACAACATTTTGTCCGTCAAAACTAACACACGCAATTGCTACACCAATTAAATTAAAATACATTTTTTGAAGTTCATGTTCAGTGACTTATCTTTTTTTTAGTATTGCCTGAAAGATATGTTTTTACTCAACAATTTCAGGTTATAAAAAAAAAAAAAGGTTAAAGATGAAAAATTGACCTCTGTGTTACAGTTTTATAACACTTTAGCATATTTTGAGTCAATTCTATTATTAGTATTAATTAAAAAATAATTAAATAAGTTGTCATAGTACAATTATGGAGGTAAAAAATAGGTAGATTTTGTTTTAAAAACTGATGAACTACATTTCCCGATATTTTTATCTGATTCGTAAATTCCATCCACGCCTTGCTTCCCTTGTTTCTCTTTCCCAGTTTATAATTTACGATATAATTCAATTTTCACTTTCCATATTGGATTTTTTTGTTAGAATGTTATAAGGAGTGCGAGATTGAATGTCATTTTAATAGTATGATTGAATGTATTAACATCAAAGTCTGACAGTGATAGTTGTAACTATGATAGTCTTAAATCACAAACACTGAAAAACAAATAATTCACCCATAAAATACTAATTTATGATTACCGGTATTCAGAATATTTAATTCTTTTTTTTCTTATTAATTTAATTTTTTTTCAGTTTTAAATAGTTTATTGGTACTACTGTACTTCAGAGATGAGCAAAATTAATTGGAGATTAACATTTGTAAATTACTCAGATATTTTAAATGATGAATTCTCTTTGATCTTATCCAAAAACGTTTTGCCGAAGCTATCCCTGTTTGACTTCATGTTGGTTTAAGTGATTAGCCTAAGCTGGGTATAGTGAGTGTACTTGGCTGCCTTAATGATTTTGCTAGGCTGCTTTAATTATTATACTGCACTAGGCTAAGCACCTGTCTACAACCTGGGCTAAGATCCTGCAATGATGACAGTTATTCCCACTAGGCTCACAGCCTAGGCTCCCTGATGCAGTAAATGCAAAAGAAATTAACATACTGTGGTGCAAATTGGCTAAGGTGTGGTTAAGGTTTCACCAAAGTCTTTAAATTAGTCTCCTACTGTCCAATTTATTTTCAAACAGACCGGCCATAATATTATTAAAATAACGAGTTTCATTTATAATTCGATGCAATTTCTCTGTGATTTTACCAACTAATGGTCGATGCTTTTATTCTTGAGCATGGCCGTAGTAAGAAGTAAGATCATGTTCAACATTCATGTCATCTCGCTCACACCAAGTAATATTATACGTGGCGATACGATCAATGATAATTTTTAATAGCAGGCCTCCTCAGGGTTCCAGGCATGTGTGTAACCACCTTTATTCAAGTCCAATTTGTATAGTTCAAACCATAATTAATATCGTCATTTTTCTAATAGAAATAGTAAGTAGGCAGCCGAGTTTCATCAGGTTGAAAAGTTAAACTTTTTGACATGAATTATGTGATAGTATTGGCTGGTGTTCTGACATTAATGATAGTAGGCATGTTCAGTATAGGACCATGTACTGTTATTGCATTCTTTTGGTCTGTACTCTACAAAGATTATACTATGAGGTACAACCGATTTTACTTTAGGAACTTGGCTGTTTTGCTGTTCAGTATACTTAATTTCGCTAATATTAATAACTTTACGATGTAAGTGTTATTAATTTGAGACCAATTTACTATTTGTTGTGTCCTTCATAAATGATTTTAAATGTGCAGTAAATAGAGATCAGACAAAAAATGTCAATTTGTAAGACCACTAAAATTAAAATTAAAAAGTAGCTCTTTTGTTGTAGCTTTGCACCGAAAAATTATCCTATTCTTACGTTTTCCCTATTTTAAGATATTCGTTCTAATTTCTGTGAGAGTGTGAGTCATCCCCTCTTAACACATCCATAATGAAAACAGAATTGCCTAGACACCGTAACCAATTCAGTCGCACACTCACAATTATTTCATTGGTGTATCTTTTTTGTTTTCTCTCTAAATACGAAAGTAATGGATTGGAAAAATTTGATTGAATTTATTTGTTAGCAATCGGACTGGTTTAAGGAATTGTTTCCTATGATGATGTCATTAACATAATTTAATTGAGTGTGCAGATGACAATTGACGTACATATGAAACCCCTTGGATTAACATTATTGATTAGTAGAGTAATGCATAGCTGTGAGCTGATGCAGCAAGAAAATGGTTAAAGAAATTTTTACTATTAAGTATTATTTAATTTAAAAAAAAGGATTTGTAACTGCAATCTAGGCTCACACTAGCCGCTCAACATGTCAGCAACAAGGAGTGGGGAAATGGTACCAATTTATCTAAAAAAAATGTATTGTATTGGTAATTGCATTACTGTACAGTACAGTTAATAAATACTGCAACATTTGGATGCGTAGACTACGTTTGGTACGCGTCGCAACTTCGTAGGTTTCGCGTGGCGTAATCTACGCAAGCTAACATGCTACGCGTAGTCTACGCGTAGCCTACGAAGCGAGAGCTAGGAGGGGAAATCCCAATGTTCAGATTATTGTGTACTGTGCTGCATGCACCACACACAGAATTAGTTAATTAATTTGGATACTAGTTTTCATCAAATTTAAAATGCGAGTTAATTACTGTGAAGTAATAATAAATGTATTAATATTAGTATTAATTACTGTGTGTTGTGTTAAAATGGGACATTTATTTTTATGAAAGAAGAACAAGTGTACATCTATCACCGATCGGACGGCGGTCGTCGTCTGTTTGTGTGAAATGGCCTCCGACTAGGCCTAGCTACTAGCTAGCTAGCTAAAAAGGTAGGGTTACCGGCGTACCTACAGTACCGACAGTTTAATTTTAAAATATGTGGTACGCCTATAGATATAGGCCTACTTAGTAGTAGTACTGTATGATAATCCATACTGTGTACAAGCGTTAAATACGATGTACATGGCGTGAAAATGTGAAATAATGTGGTATATAGCCTAGGTGACCGAAGGATATTTCCTCGATACGACAGTTTTCGCCGTCGTGAAGCTGCTGTTTACCCACGTGTGTGTATCGCGCAGTACTAATCTACTGTTTGAACTATGTTTGTTTACTAGGCTATATAATGAACGATGTTTCGTTTTAAAATTGCGTTTAAATGAAATGTTACGCTTATTTAGTACTATGGGATAATATGGATTGTTTAAATACTGTAAATGTCAAAATAATAGAATACAAATACGATATTATTTTTGTTCCAACGGAAATCGAGACGGATCACTCCATTCGTAATTCATTCGCCCAGTGTGTTTATATCCACGTGTTTATGATCCGCGGATGGATACTCTCTCTGAACTGTACTTTTATGTTTTATTTAACCTTCAATTTAGTGAAGTTCAACTTTTATTAAATTAAGTCTTGCATATTTCCTAACCCTAAAATGTTAATTATAATTTATTTTTATTTATAACTAAAATAACATTTATTTAAATACTACCATCCGGCGATGGTGAATGTACAGCAGTCGGCAAAGGCCTATTTAATTTGACTTTTCGCGTCTGGCCTAGGCTTTGAACAATTTTAATTGCTATTTTCTTTAGAAAAATTTGAATTTCAAGTATGTTTAATAATGATGATAATATTAATTATTGGCGAAACAATCGTATGATTTCTATTTATTCGAACTTTTCGTAGCCTGCTTAGCCGTCGACGATGTACTTGTACACAGTTGAGTTTGGGGAATTCCCACACACAGTTGATCACAACGTAGGCTATGAATGCTACGCGTAGCCTACGCACTACGAATGCTACGCCACGCAACCGCCACGCACCCGCCACGCGTAGACTACGTTACCTACGCGTGGCAAATGTTGCAGTAGTTTTTATCTGTACTGTACATGCCACCGATATACAACTGTACAGTACAACATGGAAATAAGAATATTTAGAATGGTTTATTTTGCTAATTTTTTTCTTTCAATTTCGCTTAAAAGAACCAATTGACTAACATTAAAAGTTGAAACTTTCTTCCATTTTCATATAAAAAATTATAATTGGGAAAAAAATGTTCTAAATCAAAGAAAAATTGCATGGGAAAATTATTGCATTTTGGATTATTGAGTGCAAGCAACCAATAAAAACCCAGTCAATTTCCTATATTTGTTAGGCTCTAGGAAAAGAGCACTTCTTCAACTTGGTGTACATTGCAACTAAATGTGTAACATTTCTTTGATTCAATGGAACCTAGCTATTTCATATTAATAATTATGGATCCACTCCTTAAATATGAATACACATTTATGTTCAAATGTTATAAATATGGCTGACATTCCCTTACCAACTGTTCACAGCAATAACAAAATCAAGTCTTTAAATGTCGAACAGTTTCGTCATTATTTTATAGGATGTCGCTGTCAATATCGTGGGTGTTTTTAACGCATTCACCGATAATTTTGTCACCCACAATATAAGCAACTAATGACTTTTGAAATGTGTCTTTTTCTTAATAGCTTTTTAGCTTGTCGTGTAAAAGTAAATAGGAAAAATACAGTTTTATAATAATTATTAAAATATTTTAAACATTGTGTAACATTATTTATTACTTTGTTTTATTTAAACACACAGAAAAACATTTTTATAGAGAGGTCTCTACATATTTTTTAGCTAAAACCTTTTAATTTAAGATTTAGAAATTGGAAGTACTATCTTGTATGGGGTTTCCCTGGTATGGTAAAAACAAAAATACATGGAAATACATAGGTCTAGGATTTACAAGAAGATTATGAACATACAGAACATGGCCATTAACATTTCTCAGTTTAAAAGGACATTATTGCAAGCTACTGTACAACCCATTGAACCCATTGTACACTCGTATGTAACAACGTGCGTACATGTTGCTTTTAAGACCACGTTTTAGTTTGGCACGATCTCCGATGATCTTTGAACCCTAAACTACATAACATTTCTTCGTTAGCTACTTTTATTTCGATCTGTCCATTTGATTTAGGTAATGGATAACTAATACACGATGCATCTTCTAATATATTTTCTTGCCTTCGATATTTATTACTGTTCGCCATGTTTTTTTTGCCAGTTCGTGCTGACAGACATGGTGGAGAGTGTAATGTTATCCTTATTACGTACCTCTTGCTCTGAGATTTCTTTAATTTATTGACGCAATATAATTAATAACACGGCTAATATCAATCAATCAAGATTATTTTAATATCAATCATTTTGTTGTTATTACTTTTTTGACCTTCATTATCATGAATTATTTATGTCATTAATGTTGTATTGTATTTCTCCTATCCTTTGACAACATTGTTTTTATGTCTAGCATCATTGACACAATCATTGATCATCGTCAATATTAATCATCTCTGTATCACCATCATCAATTTATATAATCGTCCGTGTCATATCACTCATCTTAATAGACATCATACCTATCAACAGTATCATCAATATCGTTGTCAATATCAGTATCATCTGGTCATCATTGTCATCATTCACCAGTGTCATCACAACAAATCAATATCATTGTCAGCATCATCTAATCATCATTATCAATATTTCTTTATCGTCATCAGTGTCATCACCACTTTTCATTATCATCTATATCATCATCAGTATCATTAGGTCATCATCAATATTAATTATCTCATCTGTATCATAATCATCCATCAGTTTCTTCACTATCATCATCATGTCATCATTATCAAAATCGACATCCTTATCGTAATCGCTCATCAGTGTCATCATCCACACTCATTATCAATATCTATATTGTATTTTTATATCATGTGTAACTATAGTAGGCCTATAGCCAACATGATTTTTATTTGTTTTCCACCCACTCCAATTCCCCAGCACAGATTTCCATATTTTATAATAATAATTATATTTAAAATATCTTTGCCTCGTCTACGGCCTTGTACAGACAGTATCTAAATAAAGTCAAATCAAACATCACTCTAATTTATCATCATCACTAGCAGCTAGTCATCATTTTTCATTCTTATCATCTTCGTTCGTGATCATAATCTTATTTTCATTACTATTTGTCATATTTGAACACCACATATTGTCCTCCTCAGTTTTGTTCTAGTGACCTAATTAGACGTCATTTTCAAACAGCTTTATCACTCATCTTTACATTTGCGCTCTGGTATTTCTTCATTTTAAACACCACCATCATTATAAACACCATTTTGTTCTCCCTTTCATTCATCCGATCCTCGATTTCATCACATGTTTTATTAAAATGCAAAATAGAATTTTGATTATTATTTTGTTATTAAATGTATCCTTAACATGAAGCCGTTCACAAAATATGAATAATACGGTTCTTAAAATCTATTCTATGAGTCGGCGCTACTATAATGTACACATGAATAAGAATATTATTAACATCTCTGTGTTCAGTATAATTAGCATTTCAATGGTTTAATAATTATAGATAGGGTCACAACTGTCTAGCTGTTTCTGCTGTTATTTCTTGCAGTTTCCTCCTTGAGAAAACTTTTCAAGGTTATCCCTAGTTTTCTTCAAGAGTTCATTAATAGTTTGGGACTATAGGTGGGGGTAGACTAGAATTTTATTTTATGATATTGAATCAGTTTGTGATTGATCTTTATGTTTACACTACTGTAAGACAAATGACATTTTAGTAACTTACATCCCTATTCATGGGGCATCTCCATTCAGGGGACATCCATAGATTCAGGTGCATCCCTATTCAGGGGACATCCTTATTCAGGGGACATCCTTATTCAGGGGACATCCCTAGATTCAGGTGCATCCCTATTCAGAGGACATCCCTATTCAGGGGATACCGCTATTTAGGGGACACCCCTTTGTAGAGATACTTACCGTAACCTAAACCCAAGGTTCTTTCTACTATATTTTCACAAAATAAAGTGGGTGCTAATTGAAAATTAGGAATAATTTAACTGGATGGAAAAATGTATTATAGCAGACCATGATGTCAAACAGTATTTAAATTGCAAGCATAAATTAAATCATTTATATTATAACATTATAAAATGAATCAATGTTATTATATGTTGTTATTAGTATTACAGGTTAAATAAAAAATAAAAATAAATTTTTTATTTTAAATGATTTTTATGAGCATGAACGTATTACAATATTGTAATAATGCACTTTTCACCGATTTATTTATTTTTGTAATGAATGTTTGCAGTGTTTTTCTTTTGATTTTGCTCACAATTATTATTTATTATTGTAATGTAATTAATTTTAACGCACTTTCATCAATTTGCGTTACTACTTATAGATAGAAGAGGCAGTTCAAGGCGAGATCGACATGGCGATGAATGTAAGTTTAGTCTGGCCATAGAGCTGTACATATAAAAAGCTAGAGTACAGTGTACAATTATGATTTTTCTGTGTAATAGAATAGACACATTTACAGTACTCTAGCTTTTGTATGTACACAGTACTCGGCCAAAGACATTGCCATATCAGCATCTTTCCTGCATTGTACATCGCCCTCTTGTGTTAGTTCCTTCCCTTGCTTTGTTTTTTTTCCTCATTTTCTTTTGCATGGTGGCACCTTTCTATCATCTCATTTTGGTTTTTATTCATTTTGTTTGGTTTGTTTTTATAGTTTCTTTACTTTATTATTCAACGAAAAACTTTTCTTTAACAATAATTATCGGAACATTGTTTTATTGTTACATAATTCATGATAGACATTTTTTATCATTTCCCATTATTAAAAAGTTTGAAACGTTAAAAAAGTTTATTTTATCTAAAACTGAAATTTTAGAACAGCATCTTGGCTTTTTTTTATACATTAATATATTTTTTATATTTCATATTAATTCCGATTCCCACTTTCCTTGTTCTTATACTTTTAAACATTTTACTATCATGCTAAAAATTACAAATACCAGACAAAGATTTCCATTAATAGGGTTGTCCCTTGAATAGTGGGTTGGTCATACAGAGTCCTAAAACTTGCTCCTTATTCAAAATGTCTCCAAAGGAGCAATAGTGTACAGCAAATCTACACATGCTCACAAACCAATTAATGCTGTGATTACTTCTGTGACTACACCACATTTCAAAGTTTTGATAGCAGCTGAACACACCTTTGTTTGTGAGCATGCTCAGATGATTGTTATGCGCCTGCGCTTCGTAGTGCAATCATAAAATCTGTAAATCATATGAATTCATTACCCATTACATTGCTTTTGTAAATACCCATTTATTTCACCTTATCATGTCAACATATAAGTTGATTTTCTATTAACAGTGTGTTGTGAACTGGTTTTTATTTCATAATTCAATTAAATTAAAGTAAACTTAATTTAATTTTCATGATGACTTTGCATTGTTTAAGCAGGGAGATGTAAAATTACATCTCCCTGGTTTAAGTAACATGTTGAACTTCACCTACTAATGTTATTCTAGCAGACAAGTCATCATGTCGTTACAACAAACTGCATTATTATTTATTGACATTTTTAATTACTTGATTTACATTACAATGATTGATGTCATTATCCCTGTGTAAAAGGGAATAATTAAGGAACGCAAGATCATTTTAGTTTGGCCAAGATTCTGTGTGGTTGTATAGTACAGTGGTGTAGCAGCTATATCCCTCACTGGCTAAACTCAGAGGCCCCAAAGATTATGATCAGGGACCAGAGAAAAAGGCATTAAAATGTTAAAAAGGCTACAGTAAAAGGCCCCCCCAGCATTAGTTGGTATTCCTAAATCATTCATACTTTCTAGGCTTTGGGAAATACTCTCAATGAATATGTAAACAAGAAAATGTGTACATTATCTGTGTGTACTGAAAACCTTATAAATATTGACTTTAAATGATTTACGTATGATTAGTGATTTATTGTATGTTTCAGTCTACCTAACTCTTTGAAGCCAATTTTCCACTAAGTGAGTGTTGGTGCGAATCGAAAGCGGCAGCTTATATGCATGCGTATTCATGGTTACATCTTCCAATTCCCTCTCTACGCATGCGTATAAGATGACGCTTAGAATAAATTCACCTAGTGAAAAAACGGCTTTAGATAAAATTTATATTAATATTATTCCTCGGAAGATAATAATAATTAAAAAGGGCAAAAACATAATTATGTGTGGCTAGTGGCTCTAGGCGAGTGATGTTTTCAGACTAAACTCCTGTCAGTAGCTGAACTCAGCGGGTCGAACCATCTCATTTCAACATCTTGATATTTTAGGCCATAGGCAATCAGCTTGCAACACATTCCTGTTGTCCTGACCTCCTTGTCTTTATGATATGTTTAGCCATGTTATATTTTTTACATCTGCCCTAATTTATTCATGCTTTAGGTTCTATTCTGTCTATAGTTTCCAACATTCAGGCCCATAGTAATCTCTTAGTCTGGCTGTTGTCACTTTATATTATGGAAATAATGTAAATTGAAACTGGAATACCAAGGCTAGAGAATAGAGCACTTTTCCTGGCCTCCCAGTCAGATCATTTGGACCACCCTTTGACTGTCATTGATCTGTTGATATGCAAGCTAACACTTGTTTAATTAATGAATAATTGTACATAGAAATGTTGATAGCAGTTGAATGAATGAGTTCCTGTAGAGGTTTTGCACATTTCAGTATCCAATTTGGAGAATATCTTGACCAGAGAGCAACACAAGATGTTGAGTATCTAAGTGGACAATAGATACTGTATTTTCTAGTTTTATAGGTTGGTAAAAACTACATGAGGAGTGTTAAAAACAAGTGGAAATGTTTCTTTTTCTCTAGAAGTGTAGTATCTGATGGTCGACTATAAAATGGATTAATTTCATACAGTATTTGCAGAGCACAAACCAATACTATATTGACATAATTTTTCAGGATGGATTGTGTTTCATTTGATGCAAAATGTTATTGATTTTAAGATCAGGAATGATATTTGAACACGAAGGAAATGAAGCATTTTGACCATTCTCTTTCAACTTGATCACTGGACTACTTAGCTTGCTCCATCTCTTTTAACTTCATCACTGGACTACTTAGCTTGCTAAAAATAGACATCTGCATTTTATCAAAACAACTAATTTGCAAGTCTCTTTCAGCTGTATCAAAGTCTTATAATAATACTATATTAGTTTGGGGTGATGATAACATTTGTATCATCACTAACGAGCATACGGTTTAAGAAAATATCATATTTTCTAATTCACTCAACGACCAATAACAATACTGTATAAGAAAATTAATTTGCATGTTAAGACATTCATCTGGATTAGGTTGATCACCTGGATTAAGTTCAAATAGATTACAATTCAGCAACTTTGTAATTACTGTATGGTCAGATAGTGGATAAATATTAATATTTAGTCTTAAAAGGATTGGTATTATAAAAACCTAACTTTGTGCAACCAACTAATTTGCATGCCAAAAATCATCACCTGTATTTAGGATGTGATTGTCATCTGCTTAGATCAAGCATTACAGTTTGGCGTATATATTTACTTTGTCATCAATTGGTATTGGTCAACAACTAGTAATTTCTAATAGAATTGGTAAAAACACCCTTAAGTTTGTACCTGAAGGGTAACTAATTTGCATATGTCAAAATCGTCACCTGTCCTTAGGAAGTGCTTGTCATCTGTTGTTTAGATCAAGCCTGGCAGGTTGGAGTACATATTTATTTTGTCTTCAATTGGTGTTGGTAACCTGAACCTGGAGAATATGCTAACATCAACATCTGATATCATCTCATGGAAATTATCTTGTGAAAGTTTCTCCTTTTTTGTTGTTGGATCATCTCTTATCTTGTCAGGTGTCAATTGAGTTTTTATCATGATTTGTGGATTCTTCATATTTGTTGTTTTTGCGGAGTATTAACACGTTTGTTGTTGAAATTGTGATGTTTGTTTTCTGAATATATACTGGATGAATCATTTTTATCAGTGGCATACTCTATGCCACAAGTTAATTAAGCTTTAATAGATTGTAGGTGGAAAGGATATAAAAAGAAAATTTACTCTGAATATTTGAAAAACTGTTGGATGGAAGAAATTATCTAATTAATACTTTGTTTAAAACTCTTGAATTCTGTTGATTGGAATCGTATTTCGTTCAAATGAATTCTAAACAATATTAAAAAAATTCCTTTTAAAAGAAAAATATTTTTGTTTAAACGTCTTGGATTTTGTGGTTTTCAATCGCTTTTTATTTGAGCCACCATTGTGGTATACCCTTGAATAATATAATGGAGCAGGTGATTTATATAATTAAAAGAAATTTGAATTTAATTGTCTTGATTAATAATTAAACGCTTAATGAAGCTAAATCCTAATTATTATTTCATTATGCTTAGCCAGGCATTTAATGAATTATAGCAGCCTTCTGAGCGGTGCCCTTGTCCTGCAATAGTATTAAAGTAAGTAAGTCCAAAAACTAGTCTAGATTGGTTGATGAATCAGCCTAATGTGTGCATTTTTTTGGGATAAATCTATAGAATTTTAGCATAGAATCCTGTGTACTTTTCCTAATTCACTTGTGGTTTTGTAAAACCAATTACTACCATGCTAGAAAGGAACAGTGACACCTCAAGGTTGAACACAGGAATAAATCAATCAACCCACATGTTATCTGAGCATGTGCAGGAATAGCAGACAGTTTCTAGTTGTTTTTCAGTCAGGTGGCATCATTTGGACTAATATATTCCTGTGTTGTGGATATGAATATAACAACCTTTTTGAAGATTGATTTTTTTGATTGATTGATACCACGGTGATTGATACTTAAATTGTCAAATACTTAAGTGAGTCAATATTTAAGTTTGATCTACTTGGAGTGTTGAATACCGATAAAAGGTGATATTTTCCCTTTATGCTAAACTTGGTAGGAAAACTAATGAAGCGTTGATCATCATAAGCTGAGAGATAGTATTTCAGAGCCGACAATTCTACCAGAAGTGAAGCACTCAATGAAGCAGAGTTGTAGTAGTTCAGCCAGGTATAAAAGAAAATTATATGCATAGATAAAGATCTACACATGCCTATATAGTCAGCGAAACAAAGGTGAAATTCTGCATCGTAGACTTCTAAAAAGAATTGTCGATATGGTCACTTGTTACTTGTCAACATTTCTGAGCATTTTATCTGACGTTTTTCATTTTATCAGCGATTCTCGACGATAATGCATGTTTTGCAGTGAGTGAGCTGTCGATGAATTAAACATTAGCATGCCAATACCCTGGATAAGGATTATTTATTGGAACGTTCCATTATAGTTTAATTATTTTACTTGCAATATTATCACCGGATACTATCATGTCTGAACTAATCTTAAGATTTTTGACGTACAACGGATTATTACAAAACATGGAAATTGTTCTTTTGCCGAGTGTATGGCTTTATTTTAAGTAAAATGTTGCATTATGAAATGTCATATTAGTAACTGTTGGATTCGGTTTCGCCGTGTATGAACAGGAGAAATGGGAAACGTTGAGTTTCGTACACCTGGGTGTTTCTGCATCCCGGCCGTTTTGTTTACACGCTCAAGCAAATGTTATCCGACCAAGTCAGATGTCACCGCACAAAAGGAAGCGTTGCGACTTTATATGTTCGCGAATGAACGTATGTATAAGTTTTAATGTATGATATTTCGGGGTTTGAAGTCACTTATTAATGGTGCATGTTGAGCAATTCTGCATAGTCACTGTAACTGAAGAGGGTTAGAATTTAATTACATGCATTTTACATTATTTTCATTTTTTAATATAGTTGTTAAAGAATATTTGTCAACAATTTAATATTGAGTAACCTATACAAGACAAACCTGTACTAAAGAATGTCTAAAATAATTAAATATTAAGTATATTTTTAAAGCCAGGCATGGATTTAGGCAGGCTTTAGCCCCCCCCCCCCCTCCCTCTAAAATGTTACCTTTTAAAATAAAATAATGATTTTCTTTTTTCTGCAACCTAACGGATCGTTTTTATCATTTATTAAATATTTAGTGTCCCCACCCCCACCCCTAATCTATAATGCTGGATCCGCCCCTGAAAGCACATTATTTTTGCGTAAAATGCACAATTGTTAATATTTCTATAGTGAGCTATGCATAATAATATTAGTTGCCTTTACCATTTTCGTTTGTCCTCCAAAATTTGTAAAAAATTAATACCGAAAGTTAATAATTTGCACCAAAAAATATATATTAATAATTTTTGCCTTGGGAATTTTTTCAATTATTTCACAAATTGCCTTAAGAGAGTTTTTGATTGCCACAAGATATTGGGATTCTGCAGACTTGTAATTAATTATATAATTTATTATTAGGTTACTATACAGCCAGATGAAATTTAATCGTTAAGTATAATTTGATATTTAATTGGGAACATAGTCAATGATTAAGGTAATATTTAATTTGAAATCTGATAATATCAAAGTTTCACATTTGTTAAGCTCTGTCTACACTATCATCAAACTAGTTTGACCAAAAAAGTGTGATATTCCCGAAATAGGTTATTGATATGCTCAATGATAGTGATATGACATCATCATGTCCATATATGGGCACATCATATTTTGTTGTTACATAAAGTTTGATAGTGAGGTATAGTATGTACACATATTATATAAAGGGAAATGTACCTTTTGGTCATTTTGGGGAACTCAACATGTTTATTTCAATATTTATTTAATAATCAAAAATCATTTTTTGAAAAATAAAATGACTATTTATGATATTTTGGAAAATTGAATTGAAGATCGGTGGTTGACATTTTACTAGATCTTGTGTTCAAATCATTAGCAGAACAGACAGTAGACCTACTAACTTACCACTACTACTGTACCTACTGTAACTTGTAAAGCCACAAATTGTTGAGAGAGAGAGGCGCGTGATTGGTTGCGGATCTAGTGGCAGGATGAGAAAGTGTGGGGTTTAGTTTAGTCATACAGTTTACCTTTAATCGGTGTTGACTACTGGTGGTACTCCAATTTTGTTTCATAAATATTTGTTACGAAACATGTACTGTAGATGGTTGAATCTAAAATAGAAGTGGGAGTTGGACTACTATTTATTACTTTGATTTATATCATTACAGCACGTACAGTAGAGAATGATGCCAAGGAATTATTACAAATTAATAATTTTAACGACTTTAGTTGTAAATGATACTTTTTCTGTTTATGGTGAAAAATTGCAAATATTTATTTGCCATAATGATTTAAAGATTTTTGTAAAATGTGGTTTTAGTGACTAAGGAATATGCAGTAGCTACTGTACATGTACATTTTTCGGGAAGATATCTACAAGGTTTTTATAGGGCATGGCGAAATATTATATTTACAGTAGAAGATAGCAAGATTTATAAATAACGAAAAAGATTTTTTTTACCAATATGGTTCCAATATGATTATGACTACACTACTTAGAGGGGGGTTTTCTTTATAAACTTTTGTTTAGCATGTACTGTAGGCCTAATGATCACTAGCTTTCCAGCCCCACCCTTTTCAATCCAGAACAATACACATGCATGACTGGTATTGGAATAATTAGGTCATACAGGATGTGAAAAAAACACTGGCACCAGATCCAAACTATCTGTTGTAAGATCGTGAGAATACGTCCAATAATTTCTTATATTTTCTTCGGTTTCCACTTGTAATTATTCTCTGTATGATTTCAGCTAATCATACCGTGGCGTAAACGTTATGATTACTCAAGCAACTTGTACCATCTGGAGGTTAATCGACATGATCAATTTCAGATACCAGCGGGTCAGTGTTTTTGTAATAACACCATGTTGTTTTAGACTGCTCCTGGGCAGACGTTTACTCACAACGCTGTGGGGTCGAACGAGAAAGGTCTAGCCCTACACCAATTTCAGTGTTTCACAGTGTAGGCCTAGCCTGGTGTTAGCCACTTTGGTGTACCACCCGCCATGCTGATGTTCCACCCGCCATGCTGATGTTAATATGACAATAGATTTATTCCATTAGTAATTTGTCAAAATTATTACTTTCGTTTACCATGTGATTGATTGGGTTTATTTTTGAAAAAAATGAAATTTATACTTTTGACCCTTGGACTGTAGTCTCTTAAATTTACACCCAACATACTTGGAATTAAGAAAATAGAAATAATTAAAATATATAGTTCAAAACATATTTTGAGAAATGTATTTGTTTCTCAATGTATTTATGTAATCATGATGAGCAGCTAATTATGTGATTATTCGTAACTAGGTATTAAAGTAAGTCCATTTTTCTAAATTCTTGATCGCACCAGATGTAATTTAGTCAAATTTCACTGGTTACTTGACCAAAAAGTAAAATCCATCAACTATTCTAACACAGATAATCAAGTTTTGATATTTTTGTCTGAAAATTCCAGCAAAAGTATGTATGACATGCCAGGTGTGCCAAAATCTTTTACCAATGTTAAGCATAAATTTAAAAGAATTATTGACTTTGTTGTATGCTTTATATAGCACGTCAGATCTATATCAGAAATAAGTAATTTTGCATGAAAATTATTATTAATCAATGTAGTCTGTAAGATGACACACCCGCTGCGTTTATTGTCGGTAGCCTAGAGGAAAGATGCAGCGAAATCGCATGTATTGTTACCGGTAATTACTACTACAGTACTACCGACTGAACACTTTGCTGTTACAGACGTACTATGTTAATTAAAATGTAACATCACTTAACTGTATATATGAACTGTTTTATAAGTTGTTTTGTGACTGTGTAATTTGGTAGTAGTCACTCTCATACTGTAGGCCTACATTTAAAAGTAACACATCCAAATGCCAACTTCAAGTCAATGGCTACCAGATGTCTCTGTGAGACGGTTATTTGAACCAGTACCAGTACCAGTACTTGATACAATCATAAGGTGTGAACAAGCCTTAGTAATTTGTACTTCACCTCAAATGCAATGAATATGAGTAGCCTACACACAGTGTGAACATACTGTTAGTTGTTCTTCACTTGAAATTCAAAGATTCTGAATACTACAGTGTGAACATAGCTAATAGTTTTACTTCACCTGAAATTCAAAGACTCTGAATACTACAGTGTGAACATAGCCTTAGTTTTACTTCACCTGAAATTCAAAGACAATGAATACTACAGTGTGAACATAGCCTATAGTATTACTTCACTTCAAATTGAAAGACTATAAAAACAAGAATATTTTTCATTTCTTAAATCCTACTGCAAACAATCAAGCACTGATGCTTAAAAATTGAATTTTTATTCACAATACATTACACTGAAAATCTATACAATCCAAATATAAATCGGTGTTAAGTTTAAAAATTAAGAATAGGCTCAATTTGTTATAGAATTTTCTTTTACTTTAGATAGTTGTTTTCAGGTACAGGTAATTGGAGTCCAAACCAGTCTACATACCAATAGACGTCAGTATGGTTTTTAATTATTCAGAAATTAAAAAATTTCTCTACCTGATTGTACAACTTTTGTTTGTGTTGTTTGCTTCAGTGGTCACCCCCTTGTTTTTGATTTTTCATTTGACTTGGTTTTCATTCTCCGGAGTCTATAAGACAATACAAACACTGTCTCGTAGAGTTTTTGGGAGCAAATTACCCGCAAACAAGCACAAAAGCTACACAATGAGGTGAATGAGGTATTGTTTTTAATTTTAACAATTGAGAAATGTTTGGTTTAATTTGGCGTGATACTCTATATAAAGAGGTTGTAATAGTTGCCTGTTGTCTGGTTATGATTAGGCTTTAATTGAAATGTTCCCTTTATAGGATTGTTTAGACTCCATAAGGCACAATATTAACAGTGTGTGGTTGTTTTTCTTTATTTAATTATGTCTGTCTTATAGTAGACATATTGCCTCGTCTATATCATGAGTATTACTTATTTCCACCTTTGAAAAAAAACCATTGTGTTTTTTTATTTATTAAAAAAACGCTGTCAGAATACATAACTACTGTATCGCTGGGTGAAGCACTGTGCCAATTTGCTTGTTTGTGATTTTGATCTATTCTTTGCGCCAATAACTGTGTTCCAAAAACCTAATTTTACACAATAGTGCTTGTATCATTTGAAATAATAAGTGGATCATAGGAATGGGGTTGTGGTGTGGGGTGTTTGGATTTGGCTCTGGATTATGGATTTCTAGATTTTGACATGTACAATACGAAAGATAGATTAAGTTTAACACTCAATTTTGCAAACCTCTGGCTGGCACATCCCGTTTTCCTTTAAAATCCAAGATCATTGGAATTGGATACAAATTTAAGTCTTTTTAACAATCCATTGTACAGTCTATGTTAGACAGACTTCATCAGTATTTTAAATGCTTGGGTGGCTAGGAATAGAATACTAATTGACCATACCCAACAGTAATATAATGATTTCTGCATCATTCAGGAAATTACCTCCTGTTTAAATACTTTTTGACAGGAGCCTAGGGGTCTACTTTGGCAGGGAAGATTTAATGCTTATTTCATTTGGCTGACCACAGTCTAGGATAGTGATAACAGGTGGAATAATTTATTTAGTATTATGATAGTGAATTTTATTTTAGAAAAAGTTCTCTACTACAGTATATACTTTGTTGTATTTTTACCATGTTTCATTAATTCAAATTTGCAAGAATCCATCTTTATTTCTAACATGTTTCATTACAAATTTGTAATTGCAAGAATCGGTGTGCCAGCACTCGTGCTTTGGCCTGAAAGATTCCCATTTTTTTGTTGGCGCTTCTCCTATTTTTTTCAACTTCAGTCGTTGGTTGTTGGCAATGACAACCTCTTAGGCAATGTTATCTAAAAGATTCATTAGTTCTAGCTAAACATTACAGGTAAATGTATTCCTACAGAACTCAATTCCATATCTTTGAGATTCAAATCATCAGTGTAATTGACGATTAGAATTAAATGTTAAAATCTAAGCCTTTATTGAATGTCTTTAGTTCTCCCGATTGAATTGGCCGCAAACTAAATACAAAAACTAAACAATTCAGTAGTATAAGTAAATGTATTCCTTCATTAAGAATTCCATGCATCGTTATTTTAGAGATTCACATTTTCATATCGACGATTAGAATTAAAATGCTGAACTAAGCACTTAATTGAATGCCTTTCATTTCAGCCGATTCTTTGTATTACTGTATGTATCTAAAATAAAAATATTAAATTAGTATTTCAGAAATAGTAGATACAGCTATATATAGCACTACTGTATGTTATTCCCTCTTATTTCATGGCATATATAACGTGCTTAAAGACCCATTTACACTAGGATGATAACAATCGACGATAAATAGACAAATGGGCATTTAAAAAAATTAAAACAAAAGAATTTAGAAAGGTTTTGTATCTAGAACTATAGGATAATCATTTATGCTATCTTTGATAAAATAATATTTTTAAAATTCCAATCAAAAGACGTCATGATAAATAAAAACAATGAAATCGTTGTATTGTCACGATATTACTGCTTTTACTATAAATCATGACATCATTTGATTGGACGTGTGAAAATATCATTTTCATCAAAGGAAGCATAGATGGTTATTCTATAGTTCTAGAATGAAAAGTCTTTAAATTTCTTTTGTTTTATGTATGAAAAATGCACTATTTGTCTATTTATCGTTGATCTTTAACGTCTTAGTGTAAACGGGCCTTTACACATCAAAATTATTCTACTGCAGTTACTGCAGAACTTCTTTTTAAACTAAATTTAGATATATATATAATATAGACGTAGGTCTATTCTGCAGTGGCAGTCAGTACTGTATTGACAACTTAACAATTATTAAATTGTTGTGATTGTATGTCTGGCATTTTAAATACAAACCATCCATAGCTTAAAGTGAATACAGTAGGTGACACTGCATAGTTTCCCAACTTGTTGTTTTATTCAAAAATGAAAAAAAGATATTTTATGGAGTGTGTTTTCTAGTTTTACAATTGGTAATATTATTATTGTTGTACCACCAGATTTAACCCTGAACTGAACCCTGCCATAGCACTTGTTTAATCTTCTGTCCATTTATTCCACAATTGTTAATAAAATCCATACAAAGTAGACCCAATAGAACTCAGGTGTAAACTTCCCCTCTGACTATCACACTGGTTAGCTGCTAAATCATATATTTCAGCCTAGGCCAAGCACCTACCAAATTAAAATATTTTATTACTGTGAGCTGTTTCACTTAGATTTATTGGTCTATCAAAATATTTTAATATTTCCAAAACAAGTTTAATGAGAGTTTTTATCATCTGTTCTCCTAAGTATTAATGATTTATTTATGTATTTCCATTGCAATGGTGGTCCATCTTTATTTAGGGTCTGTTTCCACTTTTATTTTTAGAAATATAGATACATTTTTTGGCAGCAGAAATGATACTTAAATACCATATTTCACACTAAATTGTTCATGGATTTGATACTGTAATAAATTATATTTGGCAGGATTCCATATTTTGCAGATGCCATTTTATTTACCTTAAAATTGTCTAAATTTCATAATTAAATAAGTGCATTTTTGCCTAAATCCTTTACCGGTATTTATTTTTATTATCCCATAATGCATTTGTTTCCCTTTATCGCATGATGTGATGATATTGCAATTCTTTTGTGATAATGCATTTACTGTATGTACCTATCATGATGCAAATTCTCTCTTTTCCCATGATGCATTTATATTCCTTACCCCAAATGATGCATTTATTTTAACTTCCCAAAATGCATATATTTTCCACATCCCATGATGCAATTATTTTCCACATCCCATGATGCATATATTTTATCGTCCCAAAATGCATATTTTCCACATCCCATGATACAATTATTTTCCACATCCCATAATGCAATAATTTTCTTCATCCCATGATACATTATCTAATATCCATGTAATGTTTCCAACAAATAATAAACGCATCTTCTATTTGATGAGTTGCGTGTTTGTTCATTAGTCGCTCTTCAATCACCACTTTACATCAAACACACATTAATGAACCATTGTTTACATTTATGGGAGTGGAGCGAAGACAGTAGAATTGTAGCCATTAACCTGTTCAGATTTTGCGTACACTGTTGTTGCGAAAGTTTTTCAAAACGAATTACAATTCCGTGTTGATAATTTCTGCGTAAAAGATAGATTTTGGATGTGCTGTGATTTTATCTGATTGTTGATTTTTGTGAGAGAAATTTTGTGAGACAGTGAAGTTTAAAAAATGTACGTGTATTTTCTTAAATTTAATGTTTGTGATTTAAAACTACAATAGATTGTTTTACATTGTTTCTGCGACTACACCATACCTGAATAGTATTGGAACTAATGTGAAGCTATCACTAC
The DNA here is from genome assembly GCF_964355755.1 of Antedon mediterranea. Classification (NCBI taxonomy): domain Eukaryota; kingdom Metazoa; phylum Echinodermata; class Crinoidea; order Comatulida; family Antedonidae; genus Antedon; species Antedon mediterranea. The sequence goes on from NC_092672.1 coordinate 29,506,945, forward strand.
AGTGTTTTGTTTGTGAGCATGCTCAATCGTTTATTTGATAGTCTTTGATGGAGTGATATTTCAACGTTCTTATTGTGATTTGAATGTATTTCAAAATCACTTTTAAAATTACAAAATCATTAATAATGTTCAATTTTTGTTACAAACTATCGCAATTTTTATCTTTTTAGTTACACGTACAAAACGTGACCATAGAAGCGGACATGGCTACGAGAGTTCGTCAACCTTGATGAGTAGTGATATTGAATCTACAAGCTATTGTGGTACAACAGATGATGACAGCAGGTAAACTAAACAATAAATAGTGCAATTTATTTTTTTTTTACACATTTTAAACTGTAAAGTTACATGAACATTACATCATGAAAATAGGGTTAGTATTCTTTTTTTCTGTAGCCTTCCATACATTGATTTGACAAGCCAAATGTCGAGTTACAATTTTACTTTATTTTTACGTACAGTTTCTCTCATTTGAGAGTTGGTATACAAGTTTTAGTTACAATGTACTTGAAAATTGTAAACTTAAGTATGGTTAACTTTTGACCATTGTTGACCGTGGTACAGTATGTTCTACTGAGCAAGCAGTAGCTAGTAAAATGGTAGCCAACATTGATTTACAGTTAGTCAGCGACTTGGGGTTAATTTGAATTATTAAGTCCAGTGCATTTGCTTTCAACCTAATACTGTAAAGATACGTTCTTATTCAAAGTTGTTCGTTTAGAAAATTATATTTTTAGAAAATATATATGTGTGGCCAAAGTTTATTAGTAACAAGTTACCGTATCAATATTAACTCTACTAAAATATTTCCATGATTGGAAATTGTAATGTTGCGTTTTGCGAACTAAACCGTGAAGATCTTCCAATCATTCTACGTCTAGAGTTACGTCTTGAGCGTTGGAATATGTGTTCGCGCAATTAATGCATCATGTTTCAGTTTATCTTTTATGTTAATCATGAAATGTATGTCAGTTGAAGCATTATAGGTTTAATAGTAATTATGATAATTGCGTTCTTGGTTCCAGAAATTCATTTCAGCAGAAATATAAATTATTAGATGCAAATTGATGTTAAATTAATTTAATAGATTAGTTTGTGTCGGTAAATTTTGCTCATATAATAAGTGACCTAGTGAATTTGATGCCTACAGTAGCGTACCTGGATAAACTGAAATTGGCCTATTTTTCTTTTAGAACATCACTAAAACTTGAATATACATAAAAACAACCCTATCAGACAATGGTGCAATCCAAATTTTGCTCATACTATTAGTGACCTACTGTAGTCTGTTTTATGCCTAGCTTACCTGGATAAACCAAATTGGCCTATTTCTCTTTAGAAGAGCACTTTACAACTTACTGTAATACACATAAAAACAACAGACAATGGTACAGCCTAAATGCTATGAAATTGAAATAGGAGGATGACTAAAATACCGTATATTTCGGTGTATAAGTCGCACTTTTGACACGCAAATTTGACCTCCAAATTAAGGGTGCGTCTTATACACCGAACATAAATGCCTCACCACACAGATTGTACATAGGCTTAGGCCTAGGCTATCGTCACCTCGTTTGCTAGGCCTGGGTAGGCTAGGCCTAGCTACAGTAACTAACTAACGTAACGGCAACCTGCTTCTGCCTAGCCTAGGCCTAGTTTTCAAGTCATTTTAGCATGATGTTATACTAAATATGATGAAAAGATTTGTTCATTATGGCGCTCCGATAAAATTTCATTTGTAAACGTTTACGTCGTACGATTGGAATAGTACTGTATTTATTTATACAGTAGTTATACGCACGATCGCCGTACCCCAAGCGCAAGCCCTTCTTTTTCTTCGACTAGTATGTTCTCCAGGTGATTATAGCATGGACCTAGCGTACACACTTCTCGGATACATAGATACTAATCGAATACGATTGTCCGTGAAAACGTGCGCCCTCTCGAAATGATCGAGCGAGGCTAGCCCACACACGTGCGTGTTACACACACGGTCATGCACTCGATGTTGCGGCGAAACTCATGAATAACAAGTTAGAAAGAACTTGTTGAGGCTGGGCGCGGCTGAGCCTAGGTAAGAAAAAACCTAAATAAAGGACGCCGTTGTAGATATAACAAAATATATTATCACAATAATATTGATTACAATTTAAAAAAAAATTGTTTTGATGAAATAAGGTGCGTCTTATACATCGACGATATAAAAAATACCGATATTTTACTCTCAGTTGGGGGTGCGTCTTATACACAGGTGCGACTTATACACCGAAATATACGGTAAGTGTTCCTAAAAGGAAAAGAATTAAGATTAGGATGAGAGCAGTTAACAGTAGTGAAAACAAATAAACAAAATTTAGGTTACTGTAGCAAACCCTGTCCAGAATAATAAAATCTATGTGACAATTATTTTGTGCATGAAAATGGCAGTTAAATTAAACACGCCTAAGGTGTTATTTAACGTAAAATAATTGGAGCAGACAAACTAAGTTGATACATGCGAACAGCTTTTTAACACTGCTGCGTGCTATCCTTGTTGCATATTTGATTATGTTAAATCATTCGCAGTTCCATGTAGGAGTTATACAGATTTAAATCTTCACAAATGGATTATGAGATTCAGTTCTCAACTCAGATGATGTTTGGTCAGTGGAGGCTGGGCTCGTTTCTCAACCGAGATGATGTTTTTACGGTCAGTTGAGGTTGAAAGGACAAAATAGGCGACAAATAATCAAGATCTCGTATGGACATGGTTGAACGACAATCAATATTGAATATAATTCTAGATTTGTTATTTCATACGTTGTTCCATTAATCTTTCTACGGTGAAGAATCAAAATTTAATTTGATTTCAAGTAGAATAATTTAACAATAACATGATTTTTTAGTTTCATTTTTATACAAATTTTGTATACAAAAAGTGAATAAGCATACTTTATACCAAATTTTGTTCTTGGAGGTTTTTGAACCTTCAGCATGTATAGCCTGAACCACAGTTTATTAAAATAAGTACAGTAAAAGATAATAAAACATCTATTTGCACCAAAATTATTTACTCTCACCTAAATAACCTTTTTTATTAATAGAATTATAAAATGATATTTGCATGGACAAAATTTTCCCCTGCGTTATCAATTTTAACACCATGTAATTATTACCAGCCAGATGCATCATTAGTCTGAACATTGAGATACTGTAAGGTAAGTTCATTGGAGGTCGCACGGAGCGGTATTGTTGTGTGCGCCTTTTTGTCTTTGATCCATCGCAAAGTAAATGGCGTTAGAGCTTTTATGTTATTAAATAAATTGAAAAATTGAAATTCTTTCAACAAATTATCCTTTCTATAATAGAGATAAATTGAAAAGAAAAAAATCAATTTTTGAAATCATGAAATTGTAGTAGAAAAAAAAATTATGTATATGTAATTAATTTTTTTTTCAAAATTTAATTTGCAAATCTGATATTCGTGATTGCTTTTGATGCAATGTGTTAATTAACACGATTTTGTAATTTTCTTCACGTCGCGTCAAACTATCCGGACAGGCGTTGACATAGAATTTGCTGACCCTTTTAAACCTAACATTGTTTTATATGAAGATAATTTTAAATTTCAGGGTTGAATTTTCTTTTTTTACTGGCCAAGCAAGCCAGTAAACCGGATTTATTACATGCCCCAAATCAATTTTACTGGCCAGCAATAGTTATAACAATCATGAAATATGAAATTTTTGGTGAAAAATTGCCTGATAGATGTGCCTGTTCTTTTCAGGCTGACCGACAGCAATTTACCGGTCATTGGCCACTGCATCAGCTACATTACAGTATAAATAATTTTTGATAATGTTATTGTTCCCTAAAACAAATAATGGAATAGTCTAAATTGAATATTAGCCAAAATAGATTACATTAAAAAAATAATTATATCTAAGAAAAATGAGATATATTTAAACAATTTATTCATCTTGCTCTCATGTTATTAAATCTAATTGTATAAAGTTATACAGTAGATGAAAATTGAAATTAAATATTAATTTAAATTGGTTGTACTAATTGGCAGAGGAAATTAATAATTATATTTAAATTTTTCAAACAATTAAAATAGTAAACTGCATAATATACTGTAATATAAGAGTTTTACTTTAAAGCTGTGGCATAGAATTGAATGCTGCTTTAATAATACTTTGTGATAAGAAAAATAAATGTATAAGAAAATATACATTGCAACATTCACTTTACAATAGAAATGGAATGTAATATTCAGGTTTCTATAGAGATTTAGTTTACATACAAACGTAAATTGATATATTAATAACAATATAATGAACAGGTAGTTTTAACAATTTGATCTGAGACCCAGTTTGCCATGGAAAAAAAAAATTAGAATAGGCATAACTTTTTGCGTAATCTTTGTAAAATGAGAAGTGGGTTAATGTAAAATATGGAGTAATTTAATTATTTCCCTTAAATCCTAAAAAAGACACCCGAGACATTTTGATCTATCTTCCTAATTTAAAGATGGAGAAGACATTTTTACAAAATTGTAATGTAAGACAATATGCAGTTAAAAACAGACTTACTGTATACCATTATCTCATTGTTAGATTTTAAAGTGGTTTTGACAGTTTGCAGTTTACATTATAATGTTGATTGCATTCATTAAATTAGTTTGGCACTCATTAGGATTCACCATTAATGACTGATGAGCTGTCAATCAGGCGTCATGTGATCAGTCTAACTGTCAATCACACTCTAGACAGGAAGTTGCTTTAATATTGTTTATGTCAATTTAACAAGTGTATGATTTATAATGATAGATTTTTTTTAATAGAAATTTAATCCATGGATTATACTGTAGACATTACATTGTGTCATTTCAATGTGTCATTTTGGCTTACCAACAATAATGATATTCTATGATTGTTACTCTACAGTATCTAAATTAGTGAAAAGTTTTTTCTAACAACTTCGTTTACGCAGACATACATCATTTATCATAGCACTTTAGTCTATTTTGTGCCTAGCTTACCCGGATAAACCAACAATAGCCCTTGCTCTCGTGAGGAGAGCAATGATACAAAAAGAAAATGATGACAGTGGTAGAACAAAGACTATTGAATGCCAGTCAGTCAGTAAGCGAAAATTACACAACAGTACAACACCACTCTCTTGCTTTGTGAATAAAACAAATAATATGCAAAATGTTATTACAGCATGTATTAAATATCTCTCGACATTTAACAACATGATACTACAGTATTATCATTTTGACATTTCGTCCAAAAATTGTAGAACTAAATATCATGGTAATTTCAGTACAACAAGGGAAGAATTATATTTGTTAGAATTGAGGGGTCCAATATACAGGTAGCCAGTGTTCTTTAATTAAAATATACTTTTCTATCTAGACATTAATTCAACATTGCATGATTTGTCAAAGATAAAATTACTAGATTCGCAAAATGTCCACTTTACAGTTATTTACTTTGATTTATTGCGGAGAATCACCACAATTCAAGATTTTTTTTCTGGAGGAAAAATACATTCAAGTGAGTTGGCATCAGTAAAACATGTTCTCTGTTAGGCTATGATAATTTCTAGGCACTCGCATTTTGCACTCAGTTGGGAGCCCGGATGTGGTTTCTAAGGGCATGTTCTATCCAAATATTTTCAACAATCACATTGTGTGAGGCCTAGAGTAGACATGTTTCTGATTTGGATGGTGAGAAACTAGTTTTGATTTATTTGTCTAGTTAAATTATAAATTTGCGAACATAATCTGTAAATGTTAAGATGTTATTGTTATACATTTGTTTTTTTAATTTGTTGACATTTTTTGTTTTTTTATGACAACTACAGTAATGTTGTACTGTTATACTGAACTTTTGATTTTCATTTCCCAGAAATGTTTCACTGAAAAAGTCATAATGATCATTTTGAAATTATGACATATTCACTTATTTCCATTCTTTCTAATGGTTTTTTACCTCATTTTATGCTTTATCTAAATTATGTTGTTCTACTTTCAAACCATTAAACTATAATCATAATGCACTTCTTTAGATAAAATTGTTTTATAATTGAATGAATTATATTCCCCCATGATTTTATCCCCTACCATATATAATTATTAAGTACTGTATATTGAATGTTTTATCTCTTTTTGAATGTACTATGTGTACTATTTTATCCTTGAGTCCTAAAATTGATTTTGACATTACAATTTCTGGATGTAGGTCTAGGGTGCAAGTTCAATAAGAAGAAGAATTTTTAGATTATAAATTTAATCTACTTTGCAGTTTAGTTAACTAAGCCTAGCATCTGATTTATTGATAATGTATGGGACAACCCAACCATAATATTGAATTTAATGAATATTACCATTCCTTTTGTTTGTTCAATTAGTTTGGTAGAACATGGAATTTTGAGATTTACTTAATACTGTACAGACTTGAGCAAATCTGATTAGAAGTTCGAATTTATGTTTTTTGAACTTTAAAATAGTTGTAAAATAATTGCCATAACATGTGTGCAACTGAACAGCAAATGTCATTTTTTATATTTTTTAAAGAAAAAAATGTACAATGTTTTTTTAATGTTTCATATTAATGATGATCCAAATGTCATTAACTACGAGAAATTAAAAAAATTTAATTTAATTTCATTATACATTTTAGGGTAAATTCATGGAAAGTCTGTTTTTCAGCAGCTTAGGGAAGCTCATTAATATTCATGAGATATTCACAAAATCACGTCATCAGTGGATTCCAAACTCGCGACGTCAAGCTTGTACGTTGTGTTCTCTCTCCCCTGTCAAACGACGACCACCCGATCATTATGAAATACATTTTTTGTAGATTTTCTAAGCTGGGCCTAAAGTGTAGCATATATTTATTTGACATTTAATGAAATACCTGTACAAAATTTAGTACAGATTACGGAGTCATAAATTATACTATTTTTATACCTCGAATAGTACAGATTGTATATCGGCTTCACGTACTAGGCTAGGCCTAGCCTAAATCATTTTATTCATGGGTGAGAGACATTTCTGACTAGGGATTCCATGCCACGATGGCTACGTTAAAACATTGGGGCCATCATGGGCCTAGCTAGCCTACTACTAAACGATTGGCCCTTAAATAACAAAACTCAGTGGATTCCAAACCCATCCTATCAACCAAACTCCTAAACAATCTAAACCTAAAACGTTCTACAAAATCGGCTGTAAATATTGAGGCAAAACAAGGTCCGATCGCCGTCTGCACGTATGGTGTCCCGATCTTCTAATTAATAAGTAGGCCTAAAATAGGCCTAGGCCTAGTTTACTCTCCAAAAAAGCAGATACTGCATCAAGCAAGTAGACCTCCTAGCCGATCCGGCCCAGTTAAAAATTGAGCTAGCTAGTGTAGTAGACCCTATGCGAATTGATACTACCAGGCCTTTTACTATAGGCTACACTTGTTAAAATTAGCAATACTTATGTTTATACAAATATTCCAACTCTTTCATTCGAGCTATATTATCTATACCATTCCGGTAGGTCGAGTCGACCTTCAATCAAATACTGTACATCGTTCATGTTGTGATTATAGACGGGGTATACTCGACCCGACCAGTTTGGTATTGTATACTGTATCTGCTTATCACGTGACGATGCCAGGCATGGGGCAGAGAGAGCACGTGTATCATCGTCTCGCTCTCCTCGCTCAGCAGGAATGTATACGTTACGCTTCATTGATTTTGAAGGCTTTCCCTAAGTCAGTGCGAAAATCGGCAAACGTAAAGTGCAAACCTATCTAATTTGTCACTGTTTTGATGGATTTTCATAGAAAATTGACTTTATAAATGGGAAGACCGACTAAAATTACATCAGATAAGTATAATTTTACAAAAGTAATTGATATGGTTAATGATAACGAGTCGTCGGAAGATTGACCATTTCACGAATTTCCTATTCTGTAACGACAGTGTGATTTTGCTGTAGCTGCACTTGTAATCTGGCCTCATTTCACAGCCTTCGTTCTGCTTCACTGGACGCTTTATATAAATTGAAAATTTTACCGTTCAAGAGACAAACAAATATATTTTACATTTTTTACTATTCATTTTAAACCCGGAACCCCCCTTTAAAATTAGTTATAAAGTTTGATATTGATTGTTGTTGTTGTTGACAAAAAAAGTGTGACACTTTTTTTGTCAACCTAGTTTGTTAGTGTAGACAGAGTTTTAGTTTTGTCTACTTATTAACTTTTTTTCCACATCTGGAAATCATAAAGATTTGATTTTACAAAGTAAACTAAGTGATTATTTAATCATTTGGTCTGGTAAATAAAAGCTCTGCCCGAGATCTACCTTTTCAGAAGATTCTAGAATCAGGTTAAATGATGTCTGGAACTTTTAAATGTAATGTTTTTTTTAATGAATCCTTCCCTGGTTTCATGGAATTTGATAAAGTGATCAAGAACTAATCCAATACTCATTAATTCTGAGATTTATTGTGATACTTGTTTTACAAATAATGATTTTAAAAAGTCGGTCAAGCTTTCTTACTATGGCCATCGATCACTCTTTATGTTATTTCATATTTGAATCATTGAACAAACATTAAATCTATATTAAAATATCGTAAAATGCTAGCTATGTCCTCAACTACAGTGTTTCTATAATCGCTAACTGTACTGTAGGTGCAAAAGCATTTGGTAACGCATTTCTGTCATTAAACACCAGAGTTGTTGGTGCTGACATCATAATCATCCAACAAACATCTGCTGCCTCAATTCTGAGAGTTCGTAGTAAACATGCTCACGTACAGAACAGTAGTGTCTTCTGTTTTGTCATATTTTGTGGCACACATTAGTTTGGTTACAGCAATTACACAAAAACTAACATTTTACAAAACACCACATAAAAATAAATGCAATTTGGAATTATCATTTTGGTTTGAATAGTCCCGTATATATGACCCATTGAAGCAAAAAGCTAAAATTTGGGCTAAATATACATCAGACTTTTGTCAGGTGCTTTGAAGAAATTTGAGTATAATCCCACCCAAAAATAGGACTTTATTCAGTATATAATTGCAACTGCCAATAACATGCCTGTTTGTTTGTTGAGGAAACATAGAGGGTGCTATAACGGTATGGTTGCAAATTAAACATAATTATCGTAGAAGTGACAATTTTGTACTATTGTAGTAGAATTAATTGAAAAGGTTTTTAATTACATGAAAGATGTTGACATGTGACGTGTGTTTACATTACAGTACATTGCAATATAAAAAGCAAAACTATATTTTTTATAGCAACACTTTAACATATAGGAAATGGAGTGGAGAGGTGAGTGTGGGGGGGGGGGGGGCTGTTAAAAGGTAAAGGTATTTATATTTGTCCTCAAGCTTAACTGGAAACTGAGGAAATTCGAATTATGCCCTCAACGGACCCACGGCAGCCAGCAGTGCAGCGCTTACCAGATCAGCACACCGGGAGACGATCCCCTACTCTATTTTTAAAATATGATACTAAATTTTTGTGTCTTTAAAAAACTATAACCATGTCCCTTTAATAATTAGATTAATATTTTTAAACCTGAATGATTTTGATTACTTTAAAACGATGTGGTAGAATTGATAGTTACATGATATAATTTAAATATAAAGGACTCGATAATAATAAAGATGTCCTATTTTTAAATGACGTCATTATTATTCAATATGCAGCAGTGATGAGGCTTTAATACTATGCTTAGCCTGTTCTTGACCCAAGTTTGAATACATTTTATAATGAGATAGTCGTCGCTGTCTAATCCATTGTTTATTTGGAGGGCTGGTTTAAGAGTGAATTCATCTATCGCACAAGAGTTGACAGATTTCAGTTTTAACACTGATGTTTCTTTGAAATTCTCTTCACGTTTTCGTAATTAACAATCAAATTCGACGTTTATTAATTGTCAGGTAGGACTGAATTGCATTAGCATTTTCCGTTTGGCAAGTTTCCATGGCAACGATGAATTTTACGATGACATATTCGTTTATAGAATTGAGTAGTTTGTAGTTAATAAGAAAGGCATATTTAGCTACTGTATATCTGCTTTGTGCGTATTTAGTATTTTGATACTGGTTTCAAATTTGTGTCTTATTTGCCAGTGATATGACAAATAATAATTGTAAAACAGTACAGTAGTTCTACTTAGTGTAATTTAATTAAAAATTGGTTAATAATAATTTTACTGCTGAGCTTCTTTATTAAAACTTTCTACTTTCTTGAAACGATTCAGAGAGTCCAGTTCAGGTGAGTTTTTTTGGTATTCAAAGAGTTTACAGTAGTTTTGAGAGAGTTGTTGATCTGGTTTTGAAATTATTGATGTATTCAAGGAGTCTAGTTAAAGTAAGTTGTTGGTATTTAGATACTCCACTTTAAGGCAAGTTGTTTGTATTTAGAGAGTCTACAGTACTTTCGGGCAAGTTGTTGGTATTCAAACAGTCCACTTTAAGGCAAGTTGTTTGTATTTAGAGAGTCTACAGTACTTTCGGGCAAGTTGTTGGTATTCAAACAGTCCACTTTAAGGCAAGTTGTTTGTATTTAGAGAGTCTACAGTACTTTCGGGCAAGTTGTTGGTATTTAAACAGTCCACTTTAAAGCAAGTTGTTTGTATTTAGAGAGTCTACAGTACTTTCGGGCAAGTTGTTGGTATTTAGAGAGTCAACTTTCGGGTAAGTTGTTGGTATTAGAGAGTCCACTTTCGGGTAAATTGTTGGTATTTAGAGAGTCAACTTTCGGGTAAGTTGTTGGTATTTAGAGAGTCCACTTTCGGGTACTGTAAGTTGTAGGTATTTAGAGAGTCCACTTTAGGGCAAGTTGTTGGTACAGGTATTTAGAGAGTCCACTTTTGGGTAGTTGTTGGTATTTGGAGAGTCCACTTTAGGGCAAGTTGTTGGTATTTAAAGAGTGTACAGTATGATCGAGTTTCTATTTCATTTAAAAACAACTACAGTAGTCAGATGTCCGTTACGCTGTATATGAACCATGAGTTAAGTTTACTGAACCTAAATCTCCACCCTTTGACTAAAGATGTTTGTTTAGGATCCGTTCTTCACACCTCTAGAAGTACCCTCTATTCACAGCAATTTAATGTTTATTTACTGTCAATATTTAAAGCACGATGTTCCAACATTGATTATTTGAAGTGTTAAAGACACCACACTATTAAACATTTTTTTAAAACATTGTTAAATTCATTTTTAAGGTATACCATTTAATAAGATGGTATCACTGATTAAATAAAATAAGTCTTGATTTCAGTGGCTTTTACTGCTGTTAATCCCCGAATTGGGTCATCTTATTTATTCATATTTTTCTTTTTTTCCCCTGAATACAGTACGTTCTCATTTTCTGGCGAAGATGCTAAATATTATTATTAATTTAGTAGTTTGTAATTATATTTAAGCATATTTAATTTTTTTTCAACTATTCGAAGTACTGTACAGTATTTCATTCAATAGATCTATTAAAGGGACACCTACACTTTGTTGGGTCCTGGAGTTGTCCCCTGATTAGATCTATTAAAGGGACACCTACACTTTGTTGGGTCCTGGAGGTGTCCCCTCAATAGATCTATTAAAGGGACACCTACACTTTGTTGGGTCCTGGAGGTGTCCCCTCAATAGATCTATTAAAGGGACACCTATACTTTGTTGGGTCCTGGAGGTGTCCCTTCAATAGGTCTATTAAAGGGACACCTACACTTTGTTAGGTCCTGGAGGTGTCCCCTCAATAGATCTATTAAAGGGACACCTACACTTTGTTGGGTCCTGGAGGTGTCCCCTCAATAGATCTATTAATGGGACACCTACAATTTGTTGGGTCCTGGAGGTTTCCCTTCAATAGAGATTCTACAGTGCTTTAAATTCCCTCTCATAAATATACACTACTATGTAAACCTTTGCAAATACAATGACAATTTATTGCGAGTTTTGATTATTTTTACAGTAACAGTAAGCATGCAGTTTGTTATATTCACTTTGTTAACAGTCAGTAAATTAAGTATGTTTGCCTTTTGAAGTATTTTTATATTGAATGCATTTCTTTCGTATTTCTCGTACATCTTCATAAATCCAATGCAGATATAATTCACCGTTGATTTTAAAAGTGTGTCACTTGCCTAAACACCCTACATCTAACAATGAAGTTCTGCGGTTTTTACCAATCTTAAAAGAACACATACAAGAATTGTATTGTAAACAGAAAAACATACAATAACACAATGAGTAACTTAGGGGGTTCGAGTACAATATATACAATCAGACAATAAATAACTTAAGGGTTTGACTACAACCAACATGCTTAGAATAAATACTGAGTAAAAGATCTATTATAGCCTAGGCTTGTGTTTCTCCCAGGAGAGAAGTTCAGGCTAGCCCTGAGGTGATACTTGACTTGATGGTGCCTGATGCACTGGGTGAAAAGCTGCAGTACAACATCTAGGCTTATCCTACCCTAGGGGGATGCATTGCAACTATTTGTAAATTGCATTAATGTAATACAAAAATATCTCTAGTCTTTTTGTTATACTGTATCATGGCACCGAAGTTTAGTACTGTCTGTAAATAAAGTTGAGATGAATTGTTAAGCTTAGTTTTTTAAATAGCATTTGAATAAAACCAAAACTATACTGTAAGTAAAGTTTAATATCAACTTTGAAAAAGAAACCATCAATAGATGCAACATAATGGTGGTTGTTTGGTTGCCAAATAGAACTACATGCACACTGGTGTTTATACTGTATATAGTTCAAGGGAAGATCTGTTTGATTTTTAAAGAAGGGACTCTTTTTGCCCAGAAATGATTTGTCACAAAAACACCCATCACATTTCTTTGTCACATAAAGTTTGGAAGAGCTTAACACATCATCCATAGTCTTTGTTTTGAAGCACCACAGTACTGACCTAGGTTTTGAAGAAAACCATTTGGGAGATTTTTCATGCCATTAAAACTATAAATGCAGGACCTTTTGTTTTGTATCATTTTCTCCCATAAAAAATCAGCTAATTGTTGATCGATATGAAAGTGATTAGACACCTACTATAGCCATACAGTAGTTTTCTAAACCTATATATTTATTTTCCTATCCAATTTTATTCTCCATCTGAAATCGTTCTCTAATGGATCCTCTAAACAGATGATAGCCAAAGGGATGAACAACTTATGTTTTCTTTAAGTTAAGTCTGGTTGAGTGACATGTGACAGTCTCAGGCCATGTGACATGCATCTCGGAGGTCACATATAGTTACACTATTTCAAGAATGTTTATATTACATGATATGATAGTTAAATCTATAGAATTATGATTATAATATTATTTAATTTTCCTCTTGAAATATATATAGTACAGTATAATGTTTCTGTTTTAAACTGATTGGTTTAAGAAACGCCGTGACCAAAATTAAATAACATTGGGACACCCCTATTAATGGAACACTGTTTAGGTTTCGAAGGTGTCCCCTTGATGGCAAGTTAAATACTATACTTGCATCTGACGTAGTATTTATGAGGATGTTATAAATTATTATCTTGTTTTGAAGAGGATTTATATTTTATTTTTCAGATTTAGTAGCACAACAGCAGAGAGCAGTCGGCGGCTAATGGGAAAACGGACCAAGAGGAGGGTCAGGCCAAAAAGACGTCCACAGAAAAATATCCACAGGGTAAATATAAACTATTCCTTAATTTTAGTAATAATATTAATAATTAATAATAATAAAAAATTCTTCTCTTTTCTTTTCTCTCTTTTTCAATCATAAACAGACTTAAATTAGTACTAGTGTTTAGTTTAGTACTGTAGGTTATTTGTGTGAAGGTAGGTTTAGTTTAGTTTTAGTATTAAGGTAGTTTAGTTTAGTAAAGTATTTAGTTTATTCATTTAGTGTTTAGTTAATAGTTTTTAGTATTTTTAATGTTTAATTTAATTAGTATGTTTTCAGAACATCTCCTTTTTTTTTCATGTATCTTTGAGTTCGTTTACAAAAAGGACACGCGTCAACATTTTATTGTCTACTGCAATTTGTTCATTACGCCTCAAACGTTTTCTGCTGTTTTAAAACTATAACAATTTTGAAACAAAAATTATCACTGTATATCATATCATAATGTATCATAACTTAATACTTAATTTTAGGTCGCTGAAAGTACATTATTAAAATTTATAGCCATTACAATGCTAACATAAATGTTATGTTGTAATGGTATGCGGTTGGAGTTAATAAATCACATGATTCTGAACAAGAATTATCACATGTTGTAGTAATGTTTATAGTGTCGTTCCTATCTGAATGTCATACACGACAAGTATTTCAAATATACTGTTCGGTTATCCCTACATTTTGAACAGTATCCCTTCCAAATACAGTGTTTTAAAGACAAATACTCAAGAAGTGTGGTAAAGTCTTGGAATAGTCTTTAGAATACTATTTAAGTGAAAGATTTTGATCTAGACTGATGTGATTGGACAGTATCTGAAGGCTAATTTGCATAGTTTTTATCTGAAAATCCAGGTGGTGTTATCTATTGGTATTGTATCCAGGATCGAGAGTGAATTCTGGTTTCTGTAAAAATAGGTTTTATTTTATAGAATTCTTGATTGGAGGTAATTGTTCTAGACGGTGGTGGGCAGGACACCAATCTTCCTACCAGTGACTACCCTAGAAGCCTACAATAACATTTTGACTGATAGACTAGAAATAAATTATATTGTAATTAGTTTTATTAATTTAAAAAAAACTTTATTTCATCTTTTTAATAATGTGAAGTCTCTCCTCCTCCTATTCTTCATTCATTCCAACTTTCATCCATTTTGAATCTTTCTTTGCCATCATTTGTTTTATTTGTGTGTATTGATCCTTTATTAATGTATCTTCATTCATTAATTTATTTTCTGTTTTTTCTACTCATCCATTTATTTACATTTCATCCATTTATTTGTCCATCTCTCAATATTCATTCATTTTTCTACTCATTTATTTATTTACCTTTCATCTATTCATCCTCGATCTATCTGCAATCATTCTGCAATCATTCACCCATCCACTCACCTATAATGGACTCCATCCATCTTAGCTGCTTGTATTCTGCTGTAAGGAAGTCGCGGCTATAATAACTACACCGTGTTGTATTAGCAAGAGCTAGGCGGTATTAATAGCGCAATTTAATGTCGAAAACATGCATTAGTCGACTTTACTTGTCCACTAATATGTATCTTTATCATCCTCCCACAGGCATCATCGTTCAGTAGTATTACGGATTCTACGATGTCTCTAAATATCATTACGGTCACGTTAAATCTCGGTATGTATGTATGTTGGCTAAGTAAAACTAAAAATATTTTAGTACTCAACTGAACATTTGTGCTTTTTTATAGTAAATTTATTTTGTTGTAGATTTTTAAATAGTATTCAAGGTTTCAATGTTTTTGATGTAAAAATATTTTTGTCTGTGGATGTGCTTTCCAATACTTATAATGTCGGAATAATGTGTTTTTAACCAACTCCAAAAGACTTAAGAATCTTGTGTGATGTTTGTCCATAGAGATCACTATAATCTCTCTCCTAATTTCCAAATATTATAAAACAGTTATTCAAATTTGTATTGACAATTTTTAAACATTACAACAAAATATTTATTGTAATATTTTTTTTCAATTTTTTCCCCAGATAAGATCAATTTTCTTGGTATCAGCATAGTTGGTCAGAGTAACAAGGGTGGAGATGGTGGAATATATGTAGGGTCTATAATGAAAGGGTAAGTACCAATAGACATCAAAAAGAAAAGTACAAATTGTTGCAAAGGATAAAGTACCAATAGACATCTTAGATAAAAATACCAATTGACTTAAAGCCTAAAAGTTTGAATAGTCATAAAAGATAAAGTGTACAACTATAGTTATAAAGTATAAAAGTATCAATAGTCATAGTAGGTAAAAGTGACAATAGTAAATGTACTCTTTTGAGACAACCTTTGCTTGTTTTTGTCAAATAAATGCCATTTTATACCCAGGAAGGCAAAATGTGTTGTCAAAAATTAGCATTCTTCTCCATTTTTTCTTTTAGTGGTGCAGTTGCTGCAGATGGGAAAATAGAACCAGGTGACATGATATTACAGGTAAGTATCACAATGCAAATATTGCAAATATTGCCTATCCCTAATTATAGCTTGTTTTAGTGTAAGCAAAATATTTTTTGTTTTCTTCTTTCCTTTGTCTCCCTTAATGTTATAATAAATAAAACCAAAACAGCATTCTACAGTAGTTTTTCCTACTACAGTATGGCACTATTTATATAGTAAATTATTCTAGGTCCGGGCAACAACCGGCGAAACATAGATTTACATAGTTTGGTCGTTGGAAATCAAACACTCCCTATGTAGTGTGCACTTGATTTCGTGTTGTGGTTCAAATCCATAATATGGCATCAATGAAACATTTACTTTTTATACAAGAAATATGTATTTCTGTATAAATAATGCAGATTATGATTATGTGTGTGGTTTAACAATATTTTCTTAATAGGTAAATGAAGTTAGTTTTGAAAATCTGAGTAACGATGATGCTGTACGCGTTTTACGAGAAACCGTGCATAAACCCGGGTAAGTGATTGCGCCATAAATTTACTATTGCAAACATTATTTAAATTTTTCCCACAATCCTATATTCTTCACAGGTCAACGAACATAGCTTTGAAAATTTGAGTAATGACGATGCGGTACGAGTGTTACGGGAAGCGGTCCAAAAACCTGGGTGAGTCGGCCAAAGCAGTCAACTGTGACATGGCCAAGTTGATGTCGGTCTGCTCGTATCTCCCCTTGATGTATAATTTCTAACCATTTAATTTTTATTTTTGTTTTATTTTGTAAATGTTTTTGTTTCTTGTTGAAACTTGTTGACTGCTTTTTAAGGCTCAAGTCTCTAGGAGCTTGTTTCTGCTGCATAGCACAGAAAAGTGTTTATTTCTAAAATGTTTAGGACTACCGTATTTCTGCTAAATTTCTGCTCCCAAATAACCGTTAACCATCTTTTTTTTCAAACAATTGCTGAAAACCCATCTCTGTCGAATTGCATATGAAATGACGTAATTTCCACCTTGTTTCGATCGAGCCTTGTGGTCGTAGCGCTTTAGAGAAAATTTTATTTTCGTTAGGCACTATACAAAAGACAATTATTATTATTATTACCCAATATGCAATGCCATCATACTGCTACTGTTAATCTGATAACCCGTATTTCGTGTTACAACTAAAAGTTGCACAGCGATAACACGTTAAATACCATTCTAACTCCCAAATTTTATGTTCACCATTTAACCGGTTTTTAAAATTTTTTTTTTCTTTCTGCTACCAAGAAATTGAAGTTAAATTTATTTATACGGTTAATAATGGGTTATTTTTTCGCAGCAGAAACAGGACCTAGCAGTCAGCATTTGTTGTAACAATAGTAATAACCATTTGTATTGTATTTTTTTTTTCAGTCAAAGCACATTTATCTTTTTTTGCACAACTGTTGTATTCAGCACATTATTAATGCATTTCTGTTTTTAAAATAATGTTTTTAATTTTGTTGAATGTTAAGTTGTATATTAATAACCATACCTGTAATGTGTTATGTTAACCAATATTATTTGTGTCATTGTTATTAACTGTACTTTATTTTGCTGATCGGAAAACTTTCTGTCGTTTTTGTGTCATCCGTGAAACGTATTTATTTTATATCAATTTTTTCAACAATAAATAACTTTGTAACCTCTTGCATTCAAAAGAAATTAATAGGTCTAATTCAGTTTTCTGTCTTTTATGGGAAAAAATACAAAAAGAGAGAAGATAATAAAACTCAAATTAAATGTTCTTTTCACATTTTCACAAGAACAGTAAACATAAAGTGGTTTTACTGATGTTTGAGTTTGTATCATATTTAAATGTGCATATGAAAATTATTTGCTTGTCCTAAATTAACTCAACTCTGATTAATGAAAGTTAAGATTAGGATGTACATTGTATACATTTAAAAGGATTAATTTTTTTAAATATCAGTTTTTTTTAATGGTTTTTTTTATCAGTAATGTGTCAAATGAGTGTGGATGGTGGTTGTGTTGCATTAAGTTTATTTTTTTTTAAGCATGAAAAATGTAATCAACATATTTGTCATTAATACTCTACCTTCTTTAATATCTTTCTTTTCTTTTCTAAACTGTTGTTCTTTTTGTCCGACAATTACAGTAATACAATTAATAAATTGATGTTATAAATGTTACAGTATTTTATTTTGTTGAAAATCACAATTGTAATTGTATAAAACCACATTTTCATTGTCTTTTAGTTAATTTGTAATACTAGACACTTTTGGGACCCAACAAAGTGTCCCATTTTTTATAACAGTCTCTCCTTAATAGGGTTGGCCGTAATGGGAAAGAGTTCACATAATACGGCGGTCTCTTAAAAGCTATCTACACCATCAAATTAGAATGACAAAAAAGGGTGATGTGGCCAAATATGGTAGTGATATGACATCATGTCCATATATGGGCACATCACATTTTTTGTTGTCACATAAAGTTGGATAGTGTAGACAGAGCTTTAAGTAGGGGTTCTACTGTAGCTAAGTATGAGTGACATATGTTTATAATGATCTAGTCTTATGTTAATCCTGATGTAATTATGAAAATGATTTCTACTTCTTATTTAGACCTATACGACTCGTTGTAGCTAAGTGTTGGGACCCTACACCAAAGGGTTACTTTACAATACCAAGAAGTAAGTATAAGAATTTTGTTGGCGGGATTTGTTTAAATAAAAATAAATAAAATATAATAATAATAATAAGACCGGCACAGGAACCTAATCGCAATTAAATAGGCACAGGTTCAACCATAGTTCTTGTGGTAGAAGTTTTCTCGGACAAGGACTCAAAACGAGGTAAAATTCATCATTAGAATTTTTGTGAAAAATTTTATCTAATTGCATTTTTAAACTATATAAATTACACCCATTATTTTCTTTTACTTTTACTGTAGGTGAACCGGTACGGCCAATAGATCCCGGTGCGTGGGTGGCACATACAAATGCCATGAAAGGTAAGCTATTGAGTTAGGCTAAGCTAACTGATGAGAGCTAGGCTAAGCTAGCCGATGAGAGTTAAGCTAAGTCAACTGGTGAGAGCTAAGCTTAGCTAGTTAGCTAGGCTAATCTAGCCATTGGTCTAGGCTATGCTAGCTGATAAGAGCTTGGCTAAGCTAGCAAGTGAGAGCTAGGTTAAGCTAGCCGATGAGAGCTAAGCTAAGCCAACTGGTGAGAGCTAAGCTAGTTAGTTAGCTAGGCTAATCTAGCCATTGATTTAGGCTATGCAACTGGTGAGAGCAAAGCTAGCTGGTGAGAGCTAGGCTAAGCCAACTGGTGAGAGCAAAGCTAGCTGGTGAGCTAGGCTAAAACACAAAACTATTTCTAAAAGTAGATGCAACAAAATGAGATGTAGATTTACACATTTACTATTATTTCATATTACTGTGTTCCTTACAATTTTTTTCTTACTATGTATTTCAGAATATGCAGCTGCAGCTTCAAGAGGGGGTCCTATCAGTCCCTCAATGACCTCCATGACCTCTGCTACTTCTTCAATTACTAGCTCCATTCCAGAGTCAGATCGTAAGTGACATTTTTTTATGCATCTAATTACAATTTTCACACCCTGATATGATATATCTATTAGTGTTAAAGAAATCCTGATTTATTATTATCTATTACAGATGTTTTTCAATAAATTATGACTTAATATTAACAGGGCACCTAAATTGATTTGTGATTTCATTATTTATGACAAAAATAATTGGTTATGGTTAGTTCCTTATAAGCTGGAAGAAATGTCAATAGGAAATTTATGAAGTGATCTTTTGATCTACCTAGTATGTGCATTGTTTATAGGACATGTTAACACATTTTATTGATGATAAAATTAATACATTTAAACATAGAAAAGGTTATTGGGTTCATTGAGATCAAATGTATTTTAACATGTTTATCAATTTATATTTGTTGTTGTGCAAAAAGGTATGCAACTTTATTGAACAATTTTAAATACACTAATCAGAATAATTTTGAAAATACAGATGTCAGATTGTATGAACATTTTTTAAAGTTATTTTTTTTTTTTTTTAAGTTAGATTGAAATAAATTGAAATTGTTATTTTTCCCAAACATAGCATACAAAAAATGGGTTCTGATTTATTCAGTCTTGCTAAAAATAAGTCTGGTATTCAGAGAGTGTTATTAATGTGAGAAAAAGAATGTTGGACCTTTTGGACCTAAAAAAATCTCTAGTTTTCCCATTTTTATAGAGCACGTCTGTATTTATTTATACTACCTTGTGTGTGTGTTACTAATAACAATTTTTTTTTCATTTTTGTTTAAAGTTTGTTTTTCAAAAGGCTACAACGATATCGGACCATTAACTATCAACACACCGATGCTGTCCATAGTACGTGCAATGGCTGCGCCAGATTCGGGCTTAGATATCCGAGATCGTATGTGGTTGAAAATCAAGATACCAAGTGCATTTATAGGTTAGTATTATTAATTAATGTTTTTGAGTGCAATGGTGCAAATAATTTTGTAAAGTTTATTAAAAAGCTTAATATGACATATTTCATCTTTCGCCAATGTAAATTTAAAATGTTCATTATTTGTTTTATAACACACCTACTGTAAATTATTTCAACGAAAAAACATATTCCTAGGCTTAGAAAGCCTCAATAAAGTGTTACCAAAAAAGAATAGGAGTAGAAAATGAAACTTAACTAAATCAAAAATATTTAACATTCATTAGATAGTTAATAAGTTTGCTCCTATGGAATTTATATCTTAATTTTTCTATTGATAGGCCTCCTGAACTAAAAATCTGTTTGGCTTTTTTATATTTTTTTATTTAGAAAGTATTTTTATGTTTTACTATGTGCATTGTCTTTTGGAGACTCGGCCCTAAAGCTCTTTTTGGTTTTTTTGAGATTCCACATAAACAATGATTTTTTCCTTTACTTTATGTGGAACAATAAAATGAGTGAATGAAATCATGAAGAATTCATAGTTAATTAGTCACCTTTTTTGATTCACAGGTTCCGATGTCGTAGAATGGTTGTTTAACCATGTAGAAGGGTTCCAAGACAGGAGGGACGCACGTAAATACGCCACCAATATGCTAAAGATGAATTATATAAAACACACAGTTAACAAGATTACATTCTCAGAACAGTGTTATTACGTTTTTGGTGATTTATGCTCAAGTAAGTATAATTTGATTTGATTTCGATATTATTTATACCAAATTGAAATTAATATGTAGAGGATAGGGTCTTGGTTGTGATTCCCATTTGAGAATTTGTTTTCTTGTCCAGCTCATATTTTTACCCATTAATGATTGCTAATAAGATGAACGCGAGTCCTGTGTTCATTTTGTACTAAGCCTCGGCGTTATGTGGAAGGGTGGCCAATTACTTTCCACGCTGCCTTGTCCTCCCTAGCAAGTTCACCTAGGTACTCGCTTACAGAGCGGACAGTGGGTCTTTCTGTATGATAGTCAAAATGCCCTAACCACTCTGCTACTAATCACTAAATAAATAAGGTAATCTGTTTAGATCTATTGATTAGACCACCATTGTTCATGTTTCAATATTGTTTGACAAAATAAAGTAGACGTATATATAATATATAATTTAGGACAAAAAACATATATTTAAATATAATATTGCATTCTCTTGTAGATATGGCAGCACTATCATTAGGTGACGAGCACTCGGAAGCTGACCAAGATGTGCTTGCCCCCTTGCCTGGCGCACCACCCCACTGGGTACCCATGGCACCCGCACCTCCTCTCCCCTACCCAGCATCTCAAATGAGTTATAACAGCCAGCCACCTTGCTATCAACAAGTTGCCGGCGGTTACGCATCATTCGACACGGCCAGTTATACAAGTTTTGGCAATGGCAGTATAGGCAGTGCTGGAAGTGGAGGTAAAGATGAATCTTTTGTTTCTACCATAAAATGATTCTCCTGCAGTTACTGCAGTAACGACATTTTGTTTACTCTTTACCTTTACCTGAAATTATTATTTAGTCATCTTTTTTTATGATACACAGTGTTTATTGTAGTGATTGCCTCAAACTAAAATCATACATTATTGCAAGTAATATTAATTAATTATCATTAAGTCATCTTTTTTTATGATACACAGTGTCTATTGTAGTGATTGCCTCAAACTAAAAGTAATATAAATTAATAATTGTTAATTGCAGTATATAATTTTAACATGATCCCTTGATAAACCTACCATATTTTGCCCTTTCAAACACGGTTGAAGGCAACATGAGTATTAAAAACAAATGGAAGATCCGCAGTTGAACATAGTGACTTCACACAATTCACCGCCTAATAAAGGCACACTATTGTTGTGTAGATGCTTTAGTATATTGGACACTGGCTACAATAATCATATGTGAATACTTAATTTAGACATGTTGCTTAGTTAATACTATTAGTATTAGTTAGCTTAGTTTATACAAAAAAGGTAGATGATGAGTTGAATTATTTTTTCTATTCTATTTAGTATTTCTCAATTACAATAAGATTGAAATTATTTTCTCTCCATGTTTGATTTCGTAAGATAACTTTCTGAACTGTTTTATTTTAAACTTTTTAGGAAGCAGCGGTTCAGGAAAGAGCCAAGAGAAGAGTAAATCTCACAGCAAAGGCAGCGAGAGTGGAAGTGAGTCAGACTTAACCATCAACGCAAGCCGTCCCGGAAGCATGCAAGGTGGAATGCAAGGCGAGAACATCCCAGTACAAGTACCCGTTCCACCGTTACCGCGACAGCTAGGTCAAATGCCAGCCGATCTATCAGGCAGTAGGCAGTCCTTCCGTATGGCTATGGGAAATCCATGCGAGTTCTTCGTAGATGTAATGTGAGGGCGCTGCTCTGTATAAACACTCTCTCAGCACTCATGCTGAGGCAGTATAGGCTTCATTAATTTATTCAATAAAAAACCTTACATTGAGCCTCTATTGTACTTAAACAAATCTGATGAAAGTTAATTTATAATTTAAATCTACGATACTTAGTATTGTATATTCAGGAATAGCCGCTCCATAGTCTCTTTGCTTTTCTTCCTTATATCTTATTCTTATTAACTCAAAATTATTTTTACTAACAAACATTACTATTTGTATGCCTAGGTAGTGTGTAAACATTATTGACATAATTTCATAAACATCTTCATGTCGTACAACTGCTCATAACATTTTTTCTCAACTTTCTATCATCTAAAAGTCGTAGTTAGTCATGCCTCGGGTCACATTCTATGGTCACCGTACAGGTAGGCTACTACAGTAGTACTTCTATGAATGGATGACTAGCCGGTGACAATAACGCTAGTTGGTCATACCCAGTACCGTTTTGATTTTACGATCATTCGGGAAACCACCTCACGACGATTATTGAATAGCCAGTGATGTTTATATAATACTTGATCGTGTTTATTTTAAAATTCATAATCCTTCAATACTAATCATGTGATTTCATCCACAACTAGGATGCATTTACTAACCCAGTTAAAATACGATTGGGTCAAAGAATAAAGAAGTGAGTGTGTTCAAAATCATGTTCACTACAATTCAGGTGTTGCTTAACATTTATGGACAACTATTTTAATGTACAAACAATTTTAATGGCTGCAGGTTTATTGTGTTATCAATTATAATTTAACACAACACAATCGTTTTGATAAAGATAAACGATAAAGAGCACAATTAGTTGTAATGCAAAATTAAATCTGGCTGCGGTTTGATAATTGTCACGTTACAATTAGAATTGAATTACTGTTTGTTATGTAGTATCGTTTGGTTATCAATTATTATAGTTATACTTCAATTACAATTAATTATTTCCAACTACTGTACAAGTGAAAATAGTTTCATACTAAAACGATCTCTCTAACTCTAGTAAAAAGTTGTCGACACAATGTATCTGCAAAAGGAATAACAGTAAAGAATGTCTCAACGTTACAGTTGTGGCTCTACAATGTCTTCAAGGGTTATATAACCGAAACTTCAAGACACTCTCAACCATACTTTATATCCGTTTGAGAACACATAGTGTATCGCAAACCTAACTTTAACAGTTTTTATTGCCATGCAAACAAATAATGTTTCTTACTGAAATTTCGCCTTGTAGAGAACAGGCAGATGAGATTGGATTCATTATTTTTTCATTCATTTTGTCATAAATTATAACAAATTCAAGTATACAATATGAGTGTGCTCAAGAATAAATATGTATTATAAGTTAAATACAACAGAGTACAAACATAATATAATGAAACAATATAACATTTTAAGAAAAAAAAAAGTGTATTCTAAACGGCGTTCTACACATGCATTATTTCTATTAACTCCAATGATAATGCTTTGTATTCCATATTATGCAAATGCAGTGTATCACATATGCAAATTAATTGTATCACATGCGCAGGTGGCTTATCACATATATTTGTAATAATTATCCCACCTGTAATTTAATTGTTAAAAAACAACATAGAAAAATAAACATCAAAATATTCATTTTAATATCAACTTAAACATCAGGAATTTCCTTGCTTTTTATCTTTAAAAAACCTTGGTATTCTCAACAAAATTGTTACCAAACTAACATTTTGAATGCATTAGATTTTGGTTTCCACCTTTCTCTAGGTTTTATTTTGCTGAATGGGTGGGTATGGACCATAATCTGAAAGTAGTTCGACGATGTAGTTCACGCGATTAAGGGTTAAATCGTTTTTAATCATACATTTTCATTTATAAATATCAAATGCCACGTACATCTGTGTACAATATAATCTTTCAAAAATATTAACAATTTCACGCTGAAGGTCTAGTAATTGTTGAAAAATGTTTTTCATTTTAATGTTGATTGCGAAATCATGTACTTAAAATTGATCTAAAATTTGATTAAAAGTTAGCTAGAATCAAAATTATAATATTAAATTATTGAGCTGATGACAAAAAATTGTTGGGTTTTTAATGATAGCGTTAGAATCAATTGTTTTTATACATAGGCTTAATAGAATTGTATGCTTAAAGGGAAAACTTTTCTTATATGACACCAAAAATTGGATAGTTAAAGTATTCATTATTAAGGTAGATTTTATTAAAATATTAAATTGAAATTAGTTAATTATTGTAATAAATTATAATTTACTATTTAAAATTGTTATTATAATAGTATTGATATTTTGATTGTGTTTTCGATTATTTTAATTAAAAGTAATTAATCGAGCCATGTTTATATGATTCATTGGAACATATCCATTCAGGGGACAAAATGGGATTAAAAAAAAATTACTATCAGTTCACATTTAGGAGGAAACAATCTATTCAGGGGACACTTTCCACTGCCTGTGAATAGTGAATGTGAATACATTTTAAAACACTTCAACTAACAACTATATTTTAATTGGACACTTCTGGCCCCAATGCTTTGTTTTCCTCACTAAACACAAAAAAGCATGAATTTCCATTTGTTATTTTTATCAAAAAATTAAGCAAAACATCATTACTGTGTTATTTATTATTATTGAAGTTTTTTTTAAAACATTTTTAGAATTAGGTGTGTTTCATTTTAAGTGTAGCTTTATGTAAATATTGGTTTTCATCATTTTTTATAATATTTTTTTTTTGTCGATAAACTTTACATTAAAACAAAAAAACATATTAATCATGCTAGCCCACCATTGTTGAATAAATTATGCATAAATTATGTTTTTTTTTTATGTTTATATACAATAAAATATACATATCATTATATGGACTCTGGTAAAAGTCCACAACCATGTTTAATAATTTGCATAAATATTCAACCCTGTATTGGCTGATACATGTTGGTCCTCAGTTCCTCAGAACAATTTCCAGGAGGTGGGCTTTTACTAGAGTAACTACAGTATTTGATATTAATGTATTTTAATACATATATTGATAGTGGTATATGATTGTGTTTTATATATTTAATATTTCTTATTTTAACATACATTTTTAAGAAAGTAAAAATACAATGGTATGACATACATTCGGCCATTTTATTTAGAATGATGCATTGTGGGAGATTTATAGATGAAATGAAATTGATATATTTAAAATCGTAAAGGAATGGATTCTAAACTTTACATTATTCGTGCTTCTCTCCTTGTCCGATTACGACCACAATGCATTGTTCAAAATGGCGGTAATAAGCACCATTATAATACCATCTAGTTTTGCTTTTAGTAATGTGTTTGAATTCATTCTTTCTCAATGTAATTATTAGGAGTGAGTACTTTCTATTGTTAACATTTACCCTTTAGCATACGCATACATTATGTACTTGTACTTGTACTTGTACTGTACTGTAACAGTTGTCAGGCTACATGATAGTACCACCTCCTTAATTACCACTCTCAACCATTCTACATTTTTTAAAGGTATAGACAAAAATTCTCAAATTTTATATTGTGTGTACATTTGTATTTTACTGTGTGGCAATCATTGAGTGGCACTGCGCTTTAGTGCGTAAGTGTTTATCTACAATTGTTAGGAGTGAAATTGAAAATTTAGTGTATAAATGAATAGTAACATTTATGTGTACTTGGATCGTATTGTTTGTTAAAAGAAACTGCTTAACGAGTGACGTCATCATTTTAAAAGATGGAACTCCGTGGCTTAGATTTGTGAGCGATATAGTTAAGTTATAAGCAGAGTTATCTGTATAGAAAGTATAATATATGGTATGCTTGTAGCGTTTTGGTGCTTGTTACCTAGCAACAAACAACAAATACTGTAAGCCTCTATAACTTCTTTATTTACGGGAGATTAATAGTGATTTCTTTCTTTAGATGGAGAGGCGTTATTTTTTCTGTTTAATTATGTTCTGATGTCTAATATAGTTGTTATTTCCATCCAAGTGTTTTTCTAACGCATTTCATGTTTTATCATTCGTGAAGAGCAGCTTGCAGTAAAATTGGGTTAATATCGGTGCGTACCTGGCAACCGTGATTTGACAAAAAAGCTCGAGTTTAAATCTGTGGGTGTTTTGTATTTAAAATATGATAAATGGATGATTGAATTAAACCAATCGTTCTAATTTCCAAATGATTCCAAAATTGTAAATAAAGAACCGTCAGAATCTTATGTATTGAATTATTTGTGTTTATTTTTTAGATATTATTTATTGTTAAATGTATTTAAAGTTCTTACTGACTAACTTTAGGTGGACTAATACGTGTCCAGTGAGGTTGATTTAAAACCATGCATAGAGGATCGAGACATGGATGATGTCTGTATCCAGGGCGATATGAACCCAAGACCTAGAGATCTGGGGCACGTTTCCTTATCCACGATGTAGGCCTACCGTAACTAGTTTACTGTGTAATTCCAAATTGTCCTGACTATAATTACACGGTATCTTGGTAAGGGGTAGAACTACTAAATTCCTTCTGGTCGAGACCCCATAGGATGTAAATCCCCTTTCGGGGATTATCTCCAAAAGGGGATTTACAAATCTGTCCCAATGATTTTTATTTTGTTTTTTGTCCAGTTCCCTTTGTCTGTGCTGGTTATTGATGGTATGGTATCCGAAATTATATTAATCAAATCAAATTGGTACCAATTTATACTGATTGCCAAAAAGCAGTAAAGTGAAACATCTAGACGTTGATATTGCCCAAAACAAAACCTGTTAGATAGGCCTATGTTTCTTCTACTTTTTGTTGATTTTTAATTTCATGGCTAAGAATATGTTTTAGTAGCTGAATTCATAGGTACTAGTGATATCCATAGCCTACATTGTGGCTACTGGTTGTTTTGGAAGAAACTGAAATGATAGTAGTTTCTTCTGAAAGACTTTCAGCCAATATAATTCAGTATGTACTGTTCTGTAGGTGTATTGTTTTACCATAGTTTTGTATAGTGGAAGGATGTTGACGTAATACACTGGAGATCGTCTGCGTGGCCCGTTAAGCGTGGTTCCCACTAGCCACGCAACGCAAGGACGTAACGCAACGCAAGTGAATTGACCAATCACAAGCGATGGCTTATTCGCTTGTGATTGATAACTTTGCTTGTCATTGGTTAAAACGCTTGCGTTGCGTTTACGTCCTTGCGTTACGTTCTAGTGGGAACCAAGCATTACGCGTACGCGTGATACGGGACTTTACGGGAAGTGGAACGGTGTCATCTGTGTGACGCCGAAGAAGTCGTGAGTGTGGTACTCTACAGAGCTGTTTGCTATTCATGATGATGTAACAACTGTACTTATTTCCAGATGGTACCAAATATTGCACGATAACAGTATCATTCGGTACAGTAGGTAAAAGAAAACGACCTTGTCATTCTAAACATTACATTTCTTATAATTATATGAGTCAATGGGCGTATTGCTGAGAAAATCGATTATGTGATTAATATATAAAATCGTATTGTTGATCACCGGTTAATCCTTTAACATATCAAAAAACAAATTTCAGTTTATAAAACATCTTGTTTCGAACAGAGTATTCACACGCTCCAAAATTATTTAGGCTTACTTACTATATTTTCATATATTTTTGATTACATTTCAAATCGCACCGACAGACGACTCATATTAATAATACGCGTATTTTAGTTACGCACCGGTGAATAAATAACCCTATTATAACTCTTAAGATGAACAACGCGTACACCGCGTCGTAACGCGCGCGGTAGTTTGGTGAGGTTAAAAGAGTCGTATGTAGTATAATTATTGAAAGCATACTTAGCAAACGTAAAAGTGTTCTTACATTACCTAGAATTGAAAAACGAATCTTTGGACTTGCGTCCAAATTTAATATTTATTATAGAATTATGGTTACACCTATTTGAGTCACCCATCAACAATGACTAAATATCGGAATATAAATAGTGGTAAAATCAATGAAAAGGTCTTGCATTGGCACACAACGCGTAGCATACTGTAATCGACCTGATGTCTTTACACGGATGAGTAGGCCTGAACAGAACGGAAAACAAAAGGCACCGGTCATGAAAGAGCATAGAGAATTGTACCCGAGCAACGATAACCAACATCTATTGTACTTGGCATTCGCTTGATTGAAGATCAACCAATGAAAAGCGTGTTTCTGTAGATACTAGATGCGACTATGATTTAAATGATACACTAGTGAAAGCGTTAGCTGTTTACATATTTATATTTAAAATCCTCCAGGACACATCACTGTAGGCCTATATAGGGTCATTTATTAGAATATGGCAACCGGAATGTAGAACGTTAAATGTTGACGGGCTTTATACAATTCGTTATACGTTTTCACTGATAAAATACGTAATATGGACAGCACGATAAATGTGAATTTGGTAAGTACCTGTACATTGTGTTTTTTTAGATTGTACTTCCGTCATAAACATGTTAGGCTTACTCAAATTTGTACGGCGGGGGTCAATTCCCCCTCCCCACAGCGTGCGTATCGATGGGAGATTATCTGATATTACAGTCTCCTGATGTAAATGCTGAACGTGAGTTCCGTCAACACCTTTAAATAAACCACATTACCATCTGATTCGTACATATTGTACAGTACCACCATCTACCATAACCAGAACCACCAATCTGTATAATCACTATCATGTTTATGGTATAGTTATTTCCATTTTTTCCGAAGTCACAATTCTAATTTTCATCAGCAGTTCCATGAGGCATTTTACTGTCCATGATTGTCCATTATAATTATCATATCATACCATAATCATTATCATCATCATCATCATTGTTGTCGTCATCATCATTATCATCATCATTATCGTGATCGTCATTATCAGCAGCAGCATAACATCATAGTTATCATCGGCAGCAGCATTGCATCATCATCATTATCATCATCGTATCATCATCCTCATCGTATCATCATCGTCATCATATCATCATTGTATCATCATCACCATAACATCATCATATCATCATCGTATCATCATCATCACCATCATTATCATCACCATCACTAACTGCTGCATCCCCACCATTGGCAGACAATGAGAGCACTCTCACACTTCAAAAGACAAAGCCTGAGACACCTAATCATCGTAGTCACATTAGGCCTATTCACCATCGTCTATCAGAACGCCTAATGAGAAACATTCGGGACAATGCGTTCCCTTTATAGGGGTGTCCCCTGATAGGGGTCGTGGAATATTAAAACATGTTTATTGTCGTGTATTTCAATTCACGAGGGAAGGTGGCTTCTTAATAAGGTGTCCCAAAGGAGGAGTTCTACTTCTAACCTAACCCTAGCCCTATTTATTTTTGATACTTGAACTTCAGTGACATCATTAGCGTCTAAATGTTTGTAATCAATTAACCAAACGAATTATCAATTGTTTTCTTTTAGAATAGGAGCAAATCGATGAGCCCTGGGAGGACAAAGGATGCGTCTTCTACATCACTCGTCAACAATCTATCGCCTAGGCGTGGACGTAGGAAAAAAATATCTATGAAAGAAATTAATTTATCCCCAAGAAGACGACCTTCCCGCCGAACGCCCGGGACAAACCATGTAATGGACGACCTGAACAGACTTCGTCTGGACGGACATTACTGTGACGTCACTCTTATTGCAGACGGTAAACGACATCTCGCGCATAAGAATATTTTAGTGGCGAGTAGTCCGTATTTTAAAGAGTTGTTTGAAGCCAAAGGTAACCAAGACAAGTCGGAATTTAGGTTGATTGGTGTCCGCAGCTCAGCATTGTCTGTTGTTCTTGGTGTTGTGTACACTTCCAGTCTGAATGCTTCCGATGTTAGCGAACTTGACGACTTGCGGGAAACGCTTCGAACTGCGTACACTTTACGTATAGAAGTAGTTAATGTCGTCTGCGGGAAGTTTATGATCGCGCGTTTGAAGTGTAAGAATTGTGTAGATTATTTTTTGCTCACAAAAGAGTTCCACATGGACGATATCAGGAATGAGGTTGTTGAGTATATTGCCAAGAGTTTTGGTGAAGTCATTGATAGTAATCTCCATTTAAATCTGTCTTGCCAACAGATAATTCACTTTTTAAGTAGAGATGATCTATCGGCAAAGTCTGAGATTTCGATTTTTGAAGCTGTTATGGAATGGTTACGAAGCGATTGGCAAGACCGAAAAGACTACGCCCCTCTTATTATGACCCACATTCGTTTTCCTTTGATACATCCCAATGACATCGTAAACAAAGTCCAAGTTGAGGAAGCTTTAATGGACATACCAGAGTGTCGAACATTGATTACAGAGGCAATGTCATACCATTTGTTACCACACCATCAGCATTCCTTCCAAACTCTAACACGTGCAACAACGGACGTATTTGTTGTCTTAGGTGGTGAGGATATGCAAGGGTTAACCAGTGAACAAACATACGTATGTGATATTGAGACAAACGTCTGGAAACCGTTCACAGACATGCCAATTCGAAGACTCGATTTAGCTGTGGCCACCATGGATAATTTCTTGTACGTAGCTGGTGGCCAGTTCTCTGGTGATTCCTTAGGCATTGACAGCATTGGCACGGTTCACCAGTATAATCCACGGTTTGATACATGGCGTCAACTCTGTCCTATGAAAAAGAGACGCTCGCTTTTCTCTTTAGATGGAATGAATACGTATCTGTATGCAGTTGGTGGGAAGAATACTCAAGGAGGATTGGCAAGCGTTGAAAGGTATGACAGTGGCACGGACTCTTGGGAGTACGTCGCACCTCTGACGCTTCACACATTTGGGCATAGCAGCGCAGTTGTAGGCGGTAAACTTTTCATCACCGGCGGAGTCGTTGACGGTGGACATTTCAGCAATGCATTACAAGTTTACGATCCAAACCATGATAAATGGACGTTTAAAGCGCCAATGTCTTCGACAAGAGCCTTCCATGTCATGTGTTCCGTGGGTAAGAAAATATACGTCATAGGCGGCAACACGCGGGATAGTAAAAATCGACGAGTTGATTGTCGCGCTGTTGAATGTTACGATACAAAAAATGAACAGTGGTCGACGTTAGCGCGTATGCCGATTGGGGTTAGTTTAGCAGGTGTGTGCGTTTATAGCAAATGCGTGTACGTTATTGGCGGATATACTGGCAAGTTTTCTGACAGACATTCTGAGGTTCAAAAGTATGATATTGAAACCGACAAATGGAAAATTGTTTGTAATTTACCAGAGTGCGTAATCAGACACAGGTGTTGTATACTATCTGTACCACAATCACGCTTACTTTGATCTGATTAAATTCTCGAACATTTTACTATTACTGTACGGACCATTATTATCAAGATTATTCAACTGTACAATTTGCTTGCTTTTTAACCGGATGGCATTATTTAACAAGTCCTTTTTTGGGTGGTAATCGTACATGCTGTTTATTACATAACCTAATGCATTGAAACAAACTAAAATAACATGTTATTGCATGCCGTAAAAAATATAGTTACTGCAGTAACCCCAGTGGAATAATTCTGACATTGTCCCTAGTTATTGAAAGTTGAAAAGAAGAAACAAATTTTGCTCTGGCATTTTATACGTGTGTCATCTTTATTGTGTTGTCAAAAACATTGTGGATTTTCAATTTTGATGTCTGTTTTTTTAAAGTTACAACTCCTATTAATACTACAAGCTCATTAAAACCAAAAATCTAAGTTTTGTAACTTATTTTGTTAATGCTTTTAAAGATATTGTCTCCAAAAACATGAAAAATGCAGATTAAAGGGCCATTTAACACAACACAAATAATAAGTTCACTTTATAAAAAGACAGAATAGACTTAACCAAAAACCATTACCATTTTACTTTTTCTTGCTTTAAATTACAGTTTTTCTGGTAAATAATTTCATTTTTTTCGATCCAAACTATTATGTGAAACTAAAATGGAATATTAAAAAAAAAACAATTTTTGAGGACAATATCTTTCATATTTTCTATTCGTAACCATCACAGTGACTTTTCATAGTTGACTTGAGTGAGCCCGGCCCTCTATATTTTGTTGTAAGTTTCATATTTTAGAGGGCGCACTCTTATTTTTACATTTTGCGTATTCGACTTCTTCGATTTGTTGACTATATTTAACTTGATATTTTTTTTAGTCTAGTGGTACAGTATGTAAAAAAAAAATAGAACTCAACGAAAGTGCGTTGAGATTAGTTTGAAGTAAACAATTGTATAAAGACGGCGAGAAAGAACGACCAGTGTTTTGCTTTTATCTTTTTTTTACTCGTTGGCCTCCTGTGAATAAATTTCTTTTTTAATTTGTACTTTCCGTTTTTTTTTTATTCCGCATTCAGCGGATAACTCCTTGTAACTGTCCTGTTTCATCATCTTTTTTTTTTCTGTATTCTTCTTTCTTTCTGTCATTTTTGTGCAGAGCGTATCTCTAAAACTTGTAAACAATTAACATTTCATAACTTTGTCAACATGTGTGCATTCACGTGAAGTTGTGCACCTGCTTTTGTGAATAACGTCAGAGTTATTTTTTTACGCGCGCGGTGCGCACGTAGCGTTGAAAACAATTTTTTTTCGCGTGATTTATGTTTTTCCAGCCTTTTCTAGTAATTTTACCAACTTTTGAACAATTTGGACTTAAAATTACGCGTTACGGGCACGTCGAATTGGATAATTTACGTTCTTTTTTGATGAAAAAGTAAAAAAATTCGTCAAAATTTTACCTTTTTTTAAACAGTCGTAGTATCTAAACTAAACTGTAAAAGTTATTTTTATTATGTATTCTGAAAGATGATGAGTTGTAGATATCGAATCATGCATCAATATGGCTAACCGGACATTCTGACGTCATCGTATGGTCATGCGAATATAAAATATAGGATTTTTGTATCTTTCGTCATAGCGCATCACATTTAATAGAGCGCATCTCCACTTATTCGTTTTCCATTTTAACCCAGATTTTTATATTATCTAGGCCAATCAAATATCTTTCGCATGAGTTAAAAATATATTAAATTTTATGATGTCATCATGTCTAAAAATGAAAATAACTTGGGTCACTTATTTTCATCTTTACAGTAAATTTCAATCTGTTATAGCTCATCAGAAAAAAACGTGATAATCATGATTAAAACGTTTTCTGGAAGCTATTGGATTGTAGATACGAATTCATGTAAACATTTTGCCAATCAGATGTTGTGACATCATGATATGGCCAGTTGGATATAAAAAGTCGTATTTTCATATTTTGCGTCATAGTTCATCACATTTAAAAGAGCGCGCATCTTCGTATTCAAATTTCTTCTACACGGTAATATGTTGTTGCTGAGATAATTTCCTTCCGAAATTGCTATCTTAGTTTTTCATTTTGATACCGTCGCCATGTTAAAAATTGGAATAAATGGCGGGTCCCGTAATTTCACCTATTCTCTACACTGTATGTAATAATATGTATACAGATTTTACAGTTTATACTATATGACACAAAATTGACAGAATTCAGCACTAACAGCATATGATATTCTTCAGTTCAGGTCATAATGCCATAATCTTTTTCCGTGTGCAAAATTCCAACGTATGACGTGCGCGTGGCGTTTGTCGTGCGGATAACTAACTCGTCAAAGTGACGAGTTCAAATCTAGTATTTTATTTGTAACTGTTATACCGAGCTTTACGAACCTTTAAAATTAGACGGAAAATATTCTACAATTTTTATATATCGCTGTGTGACGTTGATTAGATTTGTGATAATGGTGTCTTGCAGTGTGTAGAATACACAAATATTGCGGCGGCGAATATTTATTTTTACGTAGCAGCTGCACCACCAGGTGGCGGTTTTTTTTTTAAAGCAAGTACTTATGCCAACATTTTATTGACAAATATTAAGCCGAATTGCTGTCAATAACCTAGTGTCATATTATTGATGTTGTGATTCTCTGTGTTTAGAGAAGGATGCTTTAGACCAGGTCCGCCTTATTATTAGCCAATCAAAATTGTATAATTTTTGGAGGGAAAATGTTATCCTCCTCTGAAGCCTAAAATTTGCATATCCAGTATAAAAGTGGAATGTAATAGATATTAAGGGAGAAGAGAGAATAGGATCAGAGTAGATAAACGGAAAGTTGATAAAGAGAATATTAAGGCTTGACTGGTAGTGATAGAAAGATGTATTAATCGAATTACAAGGAATAAAAGTTCTAGTTGAGTTAAATATACTTTTTGTATGAGTTATCATTCAGTGACAGCTGTGTACGTCGCGTGGAGTTATATACGCCTGAGAAAGCTCGGAACCAACTAAAGATAAATTCACTACATGGTGGCAGCGGTGAAAATTTTTGTTTAATGATTTAAGTATCAAGAAGAAGAAGAAGTGACAGTGCCTACTCTACGGGCCTGTTAAATCAGTAACCAAAAAGTTAAATGGTTACGAAGATCTGGATTCCTGACAGTTTTTATACCGTGCGTGCGTTGTTTGGATATTACAACGAAGAAGAAGTACTGTTGAGCTCAAGACTACTGGATATTCATCGGAGATACTGTATATATTCACCGAGGTCTGAAAGAAGAAGACTGAAGTAACAGAAGGAAGCCCAATAAATTTTGAGAAGATTTGCAAAGCTGACTTTGTAAACTATTTTTATTTCGAAAGTAAATTTTTGTACGGAGCGAACTTGGAACGTTGTTTGTGACTTTGAAGTAAATTAATGTCTTATATTGTATTGCATTTAAAAATTTATGTGGATTTCATATTTTTTACATATCTGAATGGAATCAAGGTAATACAAATACTTTTATAACATATTTTGTATAGGAACATAAGTTTACAGATTTCGTTAGTAAAATTGTTATTAGCATGACAACTTTAAGATCGGGTAAAAATATAGATAAGACTATGTCAGAAAAAGATACTAGGGAAGATATGGTTGACCAAGAAGAGGTTGACCAAGTCAATGAAATATATGATAAAATGGCTAGGGATATTGATTTGCCCGAAATACCCGGCGGTATGCCTAAAGATATGATGCTCGAATATTTTCGAATGAAGTTCGAGGCCGAAAACAAAAAGTTAGAATACCAATTAAGATTAGAAGCAGATATAGAGCAAAGAAAAATTGAATCACAAGAAAGAGTGAAAATGATGGAATTAGAAAATAGGTCTAGCTACAGTAATGCTAGGAATATAGTAGATGAAATGAAGGTAAAGGTTCCTACTTTGAAGGAATCAGATGATATTGATATATATTTTAGAACACTTGGCAGAAGCCACAGGTTGGGATAAGAATACGTGGTCCGCTAGGTTAGCACCTGAACTGTCTGGTAAAGCTAGGACAGCATATGCATCCTTAACCGTAAAAGAATGTGTAGATTATGATACCTTAAAGAAGGCAATCTTAGAAAAGTATGATGTGTCCGCAGAGACCTACAGATTTAAATTTAGAAATTCAAACAGAGTTAAAGATATGTCCATCAGGGAATGGCTGAATGAGCTCTCCCATTATTTAAAATGTTGGATGAAATGTGCTAATGTAAAAGAAGATGATGCTGCAGGCATTATTGAAATGATTATAATGGAACAGGCACTTGATAAAATGCCTGAAGATCTGAGGCTTTATCTTAGAGATAAACAAGTAAATAAGAGCTATGATATGGCTATGATAGCCGATGATTATATAGCTAATAGAGGTGGCCGTGGCTATTGGAATGCCGTAAATTCTGAAAATAATACGTATTAAAAGGGCCAAGAAAATAGTAAACCTAAGAATAGTACGACTCAGAATAACCCTGGAGCTAGGCAGCAAGGATACAATAGGTATCGCGGAAGGGGAGGCAAATTCCATAACTATGGTAGAAATTTCCAACAGAGAGAACCTTCAAATGAATGGATTAATGGCCTATGCTTTAATTGTAAGGAGAAGGGACATAAAATAGGAGATTGTCCTAAGATGGTAGCAAAAGGAAAGACTAGTGACACTATGACCCCATTTACACTTTCGTTTGGGTCCTGGGCCGGTTGCAAATATTTACTTTTTAGGCCGGCCCAGAGCGTTTACACTACCGACGCAGATTACTGGTCGTAAATAATTTTATCGGAAGTACCATTGCATGCTGGGATACGAAGTACAGTTTGTTTACATTTTTCTCGCTCGATCGTCAATTGAACTTTCCGCGCGAACCGACCATTTTATATTTATACTGTATTGTTGTTTTTTGTTCCGTCCCGTTAAAAAACAAAATGAACCCCACTGTTTTATATATATGGCTGTATTTTATGTATATGCGAAACAAGCGAAGGAATACTTTATTGAAAGAAGTCACAGATGAGGATAATGAAGAGGAGGTTCATTTGACAAAATATCAAGATCGTGTTCAAAAGAGTAGAAGACGTTTTCTGAGAGATGTTGACAGGCGCTCAAGGGAGTATCGCCGTGCTAGGCTAGGCCGGTGGGTACACTTTCTGACATACGGTGTTGGCCTTGGATACATGGTTGACAGGCGAATCTGGTGCAAAATTCGGATGCAGGGTGTATTTTGGCAGGCTATTATAGAAGGCACATTTACTGAAGAAGACTGGAAACAAAATTTTAGAATGAAAAAAACCACGTTTGAATATTTATGTGGTCAACTTCATAATCGTCTTTTTAAATCAGACACTTGTTTTAGAAAATCAATTAGTGTAAAATTAAAAGTGGCAATTACACTTTGGAGGCTTGGTACTAATTGCGAATACAGATCAATAGGCCACTTATTTGGTGTTGCATCCTCTACTGCATGTAAAATTGTTATAGAGACATGTAGTGCAATAGTTGATGTTTTACAAGAACAATATATAAGATTTCCAGAAGGACAGAGACTGAGAGAAGTGGTGGCTGGTTTTGAGACACAATTTGGTTTTCCCCAATGTGCTGGAGCAATAGATGGCACACACCTTCCCATAATTGGACCAGTCAAATTTCATGCCGATTACTATAACCGCAAGGGTTTTTATTCAATTATAATGCAGGCTGTTTGTGACCACCAGTACCGGTGAGTACAAGATGCAATTTCACTTTAATTGATTTGGTTGTTTATAATGAGATATGTTGCAATTACTTTTATAAATAGTTAGTCATCATATCATTTACAAGTTATAATGTTTGTTTGCAGATTTACCGACATCTACATCGGATGGCTGGGAAAGGTACATGACGCCAGGGTTTTTGCGAATTCTCCTTTCTATGACGACTTGTGTCAAGGAAATCTCCTCCCAGATGTAAGTATTTCAAACTACGAAAACAAAGCAGTAACTTCTCTGATCGTGACGAACTAGTACTGTATTTTTTTAAATTTATTTCAGCTTCCCAAAGATATTGATGGCGTTCAAGTCCCATTGGTTATACTTGGAGATCCGGCCTATCCCCTACTCCCAACAGTTATGAAAGGTTACTCAGACAATGGAAGGCTCACTGAAAGACAAGTTACGTTTAACTACCGATTAAGTAGAGCCCGAATGGTAATTGAAGGGTGCTTTGGCAGGCTAAAAGGAAGATGGCGGTGTCTTTTAAAACGCAACGACACAAAGTTGGAATACCTTCCCACCCAGATAGCTGCAGCGTGTACTCTCCATAACATATGCGAGTTGTTTGGGGATGAAATTGAAATGGGGGTTGCAAATCTTGATTTATATAATGAACCAGTACTAGCAGCCATTGAAAATAACATTGAGGTTAATGGTCCATCAGGTCATACTATACGTGAAGCACTGGCCAATCACTTTCAACGAGAAGGCATATAACAATTTTTATTTGATAACTAGATTAAACTTTTAATGATATTTTTATATAAAATTTGTATTGAAAGGTATGCAACTCTACAGAAACAAAAAGCATGCAATTAAATAGTCAAGTACTTCCATGACTTTCAACATTTCTAAAATACCTTAAAATAAAAAAATAAGTTGTTTATATTGCTATTAATACTACATGTATAATAATTTTAGTGTAAGTTTCGTTTTTAATTATACATACAGTAGCACCATTGTCAAGTATTTCCATGACTTTTAACATTTATTAAAGGTTTTGTGAAAGACATTTTTTTTCTCTAAATTACCAAACTAATAACATTAAAGTATAGTATAGAAAACAATACTACATTGCATTGTTTATAAAGCATAACTATAGTGGCTGGCTGAGGTATGTGATTGTATAGAAACAAAAAGAAAAATGCAATTAAATAGTCAAGTATTCCCATGACTTTCAACATTTCTAAAATACCTTAAAATACAAAATTAAGTTGTTTATATTGCTATTAATACTATAATAATTTTAGTGTAAGTTTCGTGAAAGACACCATTTTACTTTTATCAAATTGTACATAGCACCATTTTCAAGCTGTCGAGCTGTATATAAATTTTCAAAAATTACAAAACAATATTGCCTACTTTCTTTTCATTTTGTACTTAAGTAACTGAATACTGCATCCTGTTTATATAGGTTGTTCATTCTACATGTTGTAGTATGTTGGTTGGTCTGAAGATGGCTGTTGTTGTTGACTATTATTGAACATCTGGCACATCATCGACATCATACGCATTTCATGTTCTCTATCCTGGTTTCGCATTCTTTCTTCCCTGTCCATGTCTTCCTTTCGTCTTTTTTCCATGCCTTCTTCTCGTTCTGCCTTTCTCTTCTCTTCCCATAACCTGTATTCCTTCGCTTGTTCCATCTCCCATATCCTTTGCTCGTCTCTGTTCCTCTTCTCCATTGCCCAGTGTTGCTCGTCTCTTTCTTTCTCCGACTTTAAAAATGCCTTCGTCATAGCATCTAATGCCTGCTCTGCCTTTCCTTTTTTTGCCTTTTTTGGGTTTGGTTGGTTTCTACCTATACATAAGATTACAATTTCTTTATACTGTAATATGGTAATAATTAAATTTTTTGAATAGATAAATAGTAGGTAATCATTGCTCTATTTTTAAATTTTTGGTTTTCATATTTATTTATGATCAATTTATCATGGAATGTTTTGTGTATTGCACAACAAGTACTGTATTTATTTCAATAAACGCCCCAATAATCATAATATTTACTAACCGTTGTAAGTGGGTGTGGCTAGATGGGTTGCTGGGGGTGTGGCTAGATGGGCTGCTGGTGGTGTAGCTTGATGGGCTGCTGGTGGTGTAGCTTGATGGGCTGGCAATGGTGGTTCTACTACTACGGCTGTTCCTTCCTCTACTACTAGGCCTACATCATCATCGTCATCTAATTAATTATGTAGGGGACAATGAAATGATAAATTATAAATAACCACATAATTAAATAAAAATGATTAACTTGTTGTAAAAAGCAACGTCTAATCAATGTTAAGTCTAAATCTGTTTTTTTTTTTCAAATTATTTAATCTACTTACTATCTGTATCGCTGCTACTACTACTAGGCCTAGTACTACTACTACCAGAGG
Organism: Antedon mediterranea; assembly: GCF_964355755.1. NCBI lineage: Eukaryota > Metazoa > Echinodermata > Crinoidea > Comatulida > Antedonidae > Antedon > Antedon mediterranea. The sequence goes on from NC_092672.1 coordinate 29,547,413, forward strand.
AAGTGCTCGGTTCGTCATTTTCTCCTCCTCCTCCTCCTCCTCCTCCTCCGGGTTTTTGATGTTGACGCCGGCGGGAACAGACAATTTCCGGCGGGTTCATTTCAGGCCTGGACCCAAGTATTGCGTCCAGCTCCTCAAAATGCTTGCATGTTTTCCTGCTTGCCCCACTCTTTTTATTATTATCGGCCACCTTCTTGTAGTCCGCTTTTAATTTTTTTATTTTCCTTTGCACTTGCAGTGCGTTCCGAACAATCCCACTTTCACGTAGGAGCTTGTCGGAAATAATCCGATAGACGCCTGCGTTTCGGACGCTACCGTCCATTTGAGCCTGTATTTTTTCCTCGGCCCAAATCCCGAGCAACCCAAGTACCTCCTCGTATGTCCAATTGGAACCACGATTTTCAGACATCTTATAAAAATTGGTAAAAATAAATTTAACTACGGAATATAAATGATGAAGAAAACAAATTGTCGCGCGAAAAAGAAGAAGGTATGTACCCAGAATGTCGGATCGTCGTCATAACAACAACCTCATAAAAAGGTCAAACGTTGTTCACGGTTCACTGCGTAAGCCGGCCCAAAACGTAAAAGCCGCTCCTGAACCTACCTGGAGAGGTGGCCCAGATCTGCGTCCGGCCCAGGGCCGGCCTAACTTTTTGGAGTATTTACACTTATCAATTGCCGACCCAGGGCCGGCCTAAATCGTAAGTGTAAATGGGGTCTAAGAAGGGCCCGAATGTGAAAGATGGCTTAAGATGTGAAGGACTAAAATCAGATAGACCCCAAGTAGTTATAGATAGTGTAGAAAATAAAATGGAGAAGTGTACAATACCAGGAAAATTAGAAGGACAGGATATAACTATGCTTAGAGACTCGGGATGTACCCAGTCAGCTGTTAAGGAAAGTCTAGTGCCTAACAAATGTTACTTGCCAGGAAAATGGGTTACGTTAAGAGGTATAGGAGGCGATAATTACCGTCCCCTTAGCTGAGGTAGCTATAGAAAGTAAGATAGTGACAGGAAAAGTGATTGTAGCCGTAATCGAAGGATTACAGAGGGACATGTTATTGGGTCATGATTTGGACCAGAATTGTGGGGAAACAATGGCTAAAGAAATGTTCGTCCTAACTAGGGAGCAAGCCAGAATAGAAAATGATGTTAGAATACAAGACGAAATGATATTGTTAGGGAAAGATAGTAACTTTAAGCCGATAGAAGAGCCGCCTAAAGAAACTAATGTACAATTGTTGAAAACAGTAGTAAATGACAACAAAGTAAATAAAACTAAGTGTTTAGATGATATGAATGGAACAGAAATGAATAATTTGTTTGACAAAAATGAGGATAAAGCTAAAGATAAAACAGTCAAACATAAAACTTATGAACAACAGCACAAGCTGAACCTAACTAAACAAGAACTGATCAAATTGCAAACTAAGGATGACTCACTCAAAGGAGTGTTTGACAGGGTAGTCCCTATAGAAGAAATAGGTCAGCATAGGGTATGTTTCTTTATGAGACAAGGTATATTGATGAGAAATTGGAGTAGTATTAAAGATAAGAATAACCAAGTGGAACAGATTGTATTACCCACTCAGTGTAGACAGGGTGTATTACACTTAGGTCATAATGTGCCATTTGCAGGTCACATGGGTGTTGAGAAAACTAAAAGTAGGATCCTGAACCAATTCTATTGGCCAGGTATATTTAAAGATGTGGTAGTCTATTGTAAAGTCTGTAAGGAATGCCAAAAGGTAGATAAGGGTAAAAGTAAAAGGAAACATACTTTGATACCATTACCGATTATAAGTACACCATTTAAACGTATAGCGATAGATATTGTTGGACCCTTATCTAGAACAAGCCGTAATAACAAATATATGCTTACTATAATTGACTATGCTACGAGATATCCGGATGCTATCCCGTTACCCAATGTTAGAGCTGAAACAGTAGCCAGGGCTCTAATAGAAGTCTTTACTAGAGTAGGATTACCCGAAGAGATTGTACATGATCAAGGAACTAATTTCATGTCTTCAATTATGCAATCTATATGTAGTATGTTGGGGATTAATCAATTAAAGACTACAGTGTACCACCCCCAAAGCAATGGGCTTGTTGAAAGATTTCACGGTACATTGAAAAATATGATAAGGACACTTACAGTTAAGCAAAGAAAAAATTGGGATAACTACATACCTCCCTTTCTGTTTGCATACAGAGAAGTTCCTAGTAAAGCGACGGGCCATTCACCTTTTAAATTGCTTTATGGTAGAGAGGTGAGGGGACCCTTGAGTTTACTCAAAAGTAATTGGGTAGAAGATGAAGAAACATCTACTGATGTTATCAAATACATGTTAGACATAAGAGAAAAAATGGAGGAATTAATGAAAGATGCTAATGTAAACAAACTTGAACAACAAGAAATTATGTCCCACAATTATAACAAGAATGCTATTGATAGAGAATTTGTAGAAGGGGACAAAGTGTTGATATTCCTTCCAGTAGGAAATAGTAAGTTAGACAGTAAATGGCAAGGCCCCTTCACTGTTACAAAATAACGAGTCGTCGGAAGATGGACCATTTCACGAATTTCCTATTTTGTAACCACAGTGTGATTTTGCCGTAGCTGCACTTGTAATCTGGCCTGATTTCACAGCCTTCGTTCTGCTTCACTGGGCGCTTATATAAATTGAAACTTTTACCGTTCAAGAGACAAACAAATATATTTTACATTTTTTACTATTCATTTTAAACCCGGAACCCCCCTTTAAATGAAACAGTCCATGACAATGAGTTAGATAGTGAAATAGACATAGGATTGTCTTATCATCAATCACAAACATGGAGAGATGTTAACGTTAGTAGTAATTTAAATGATACACAAACTAAACAATTAACAGAATTGTTAAAGTACCAACAGAATGTATTCTCGGATGTACCAGGTAGAACTCACTTAGTGACACATGAAATTAAGACTAATGGTGAAATGCCTATAAGGCATAGGGCATATAGAACGCCCCAAGCATTAAAGGGTAAATTGAAAGAAGAATTAGATAGTATGTTGGCTATGGGTATAATAGAACCTACAGTTAGTGCCTATGCTGCACCTATTATTGCCCTGAAGAAAGGCCAGAATCAAATTAGAATGGTGACAGATTTTAGATCACTAAATAAGACTACACAATTTGACCCTTATGTTATGCCTCGCATAGACGAAATGTTGGATGAGGTATCATCCGCAATATACATAACTACGTTAGATCTAACTAAAGGATTTTACCAGGTGCCTCTGGATCCTAAGACCAAAGACAAATCAGCATTTATTACACAATTTGGACAGTATTGTTACAATGTACTTCCATTTGGTATGCAAAATAGCTCTAGTACTTTCCAAAGATTAATGGATAAGGTATTACAAGGTACTGAGGGATATGCTAAGGCATATATAGATGACATATGTATTTATAGTCAAACTGGGAAAGATCATATTTTTCATTTGAATGATGTATTAGAAAGATTAAGTAGTGCTGGATTGACAGCAAAGCCTTTGAAATGTAAAATTGCCTATGCACAGGTAGAATTTCTGGGGCATAAGATTGGTAATGGAGAAATTAGACCCAAGATTGATAAGGTTGAGGCTGTGGAAAAGTTCCCCAGACCTTTGTCTAAGAAACAAGTCCGATCATTTCTCGGATTAACGGGCTATTACAGAAAATTTGTACAGAACTATGCCGATATTGCTAAGCCATTGATTGATTTAACTTTAAAGAGTAAAAGTAATACCGTTAAGTGGAATGAACAATGTGAAAATGCCTTTGTAACTTTAAAGAAACGACTTACTGATGATAATGTATTAAAAGCCCCAAATTTTGATAAGATGTTTATATTGCAAACCGATGCCTCAAATTATGGCATAGGTGCAGTGCTGAGCCAAATAGATGGTGAGGGAAATGATTATATCATTGTGTACATGAGCAAAGATATTCTGTGCCAGAAAAAGAGTGCCTCTCTATTGTTTGGGCTATCAATAAACTTAAGTATTATCTGTATGGTTGTGAATTTCAAGTTCATACTGACCACCAGGCATTGAGATGGATGGACTCAATGAAGGGTGCCAATGTTAGACTTATGAGATGGGCTCTGTTTTTACAAGGATATAAATTTAAAGTTATTTACAAGAAAGGATCATTAAATGGAAATGCAGATGGATTAAGCCGTGTATAAATATATTATAGAGGTGTTATTAGTAGATAGTTTAAAGTAAAATGGTTTTAAATGTTAAATTTTTGGAAAGATTGACACAATCTTTTTCCCAAAAAGGGGAATGTCATATTATTGATGTTGTGATTCTCTGTGTTTAAAGAAGGATGCTTTAGACCAGGTCCGCCTTATTATTAGCCAATCAAAATTGTATAATTTTTGGAGGGAAAATGTTATCCTCCTCTGAAGCCTAAAATTTGCATATCCAGTATAAAAGTGGAATGTAATAGATATTAAGGGAGAAGAGAGAATAGGATCAGAGTAGATAAACGGAAAGTTGATAAAGAGAATATTAAGGCTTGACTGGTAGTGATAGAAAGATGTATTAATCGAATTACAAAGAATAAAAGTTCTAGTTGAGTTAAATATACTTTTTGTATGAGTTATCATTCAGTGACAGCTGTGTACGTCGCGTGGAGTTATATACGCCTGAGAAAGCTCGGAACCAACTAAAGATAAATTCACTACACCTAGACTAGACGAAACGTTAACATATGAAAAAGATTACGCATGCGTAAGGCAGGATGGCGCCATTTCCCGTACCTAAAAAGCCAACAATATCGGCTCCTAGTCCTGGTGGTGGAACAAGTCTCCTCGGATAAGGACTATAAACCGTAGGTCCTATGTAGGCCTACACAGTGTGTCCGTGTGCACTTTAAAGGACTCAGTTCATTATTCGAGACGAGTAGGGGGTGAACTAGTTCATTCATTCATTCATTCAATCTTTTCGAAATCTCAGGTCCATAAAAAGTAAAATTATTAATTAAAAGATAAGCACTAATTATTACTAGGCCTACTCATCTCAGGATGGCATTTCACATGGAGGGCATCTTTGACTTATACAAGACGTTGCCTATAATCGTTGGGACTAAACATTTACTATAGGTAATCCTTCGCCTAATGACATGACAGTTCCTAAATGCATAAAATAAAAAATAAAATAAAAGTATACCGTAGGCCTACATGTTAATATCATCATCAGCCTAATCATCATAACGTTACGTAACCTGTGGTGTAATATGTGTCGTCATCCACGCGTCTTCTTTTGCTCGGTGAAGCGTGGTTCCCACTGAGCGACGCAACGTAACGCAACATACGCAGCGTAAGAAAATGCCCTTCCAATCATTTTGTTTGCCCCCACCTGCGTGAAATAAAACCTGCGATGTTTACAGCACTATTGCATCGTCGGTTCCCACTTGTGATTACGCAATACAGCACTTTGCGTCGATGCATTGCGTCGATACGTCGCTGCGTTACGTCCTAGTGGGAACCACGCTTAAGTATTGCCTTGTCGTCGACGTTTGTCACCAACTACATCGACCGCGCTAATTACAACAATAAATTGATAGCACTGGTTCTTCACACAGGTATTCTATAATCACATTAATTATTGTGAACATGCAAAAGACAGCGTATCAATTAAAAATTAATTGGGAGTATACATCGTACTTTAGGTATAATCTGGTTGATAATTTTGGCTACCCACAGGTGCTAATGGTAAACTTGAGACTTGAAAAATACTTATTGGGTGTGGGTATATTTTAAAAAGTTCGCCTACTATTAGACGCATTAAAAACAAATTAAAAAATCAAATGGAGGATAAAGTAAAAAACATAGACAATATATCAAGCCACAAATAAATATTTAAAAAAATTACTGGATTTATACAATTTAAAAGACTACACTAGTATGGATATAGGCCTATTTAGACTCTCCGGAGATGATTCACCTGCAAAAATTGAACTAATAAATGAATGTAACAGAATAGTAAAAAGACCAAGAGAGGAAGAAAAAAATAAACATGGAACAACACAACAATTAAAAAGGAAATATAAATTATAATAGTGTAAGAGAAACACCACAGAACCATCCTGTCCGGCAGAGCGGAAGTAGAATAAAATAGGTAAAAGCGCCATGTCGCAAGACGAGAGGATGATAAAGATGACAGTTCACCTCTTGAGCCCCACAATTAAGTAGCCCAAAAGGCTTGTCCAATAACTCCATACACTTGGACAGACGTTGCGTTTACCAAATCGTAGAGCTATGCGTTCCAGAGATCACTGTAGATTATTCCCAAACTTGAAAAGAAATTACTTATTATAATTATTATTCAATAATGCACTTTTATGAAAACTGCATAAGTTCTGATGGTAAAGCTTTGTCCAATCTACATTAGCAAAGAAACTCTTTGATTGCAAACTCCAGAATCATATGACTACAAATAAACATAGCAGGGCAGTGAGAGAGCGAGAGCAAAACCTCCGCCTATATAGGCATTAAAATTGAATCATGTGTTCCAATACACCTATGAAATCTTTTTTTAAATCGTATGAACATTTTGAGTAATCCTGTTAAGAAATATAGAAAGAAAAAAACACGCCTGATTGACCTCATGACCTCTCGCGATTATTCTGGCGGATGTAAAGACACAAACATCAGCAAATTAGTTTGTCAAGAAGGTACATACCCTACTTCTGTAACAAACTAGTTTTCTGCTACTTTGGAAAACTGTTCTTGTTAAATTCGGAGTTTGCTGGTATTTGCATATTTATATAAAGCATTAAAAACCTTTGATTATTATCTAATACTTCATAATAGCGTAAAACTATTTAATAATACTCAGCATTTAATTTGACTATTGCAAGTATATAAAGCCATCAAACATTATGTGACAAAAAATGTGATGTACGGACCCATATATATGGACATAATGATGTCATATCACTACCATATGTCGGCATATCACTACCATATGTCGGCATATCACTACGTATGGGCATATCACATTCTTTTTTTGTCAAACTAGTTTGATATGTAGACAGAGCTTTAAATGAAATTAATAATGCGAAATTGTTTTAAGTAGGCTTTTCTACAGAGCAAATTTTTTTACAATTGACAAAATCGTAATCTCCATTAAAAAAAATGTACAGTGGTCGATTTTGAACTTTTGAAATATAAATTGTCCACTTTTTAAATATAGTTGTCATCAATATTTTAAGATATTTAAGGTAGGCCTACATGATTGTAAACCAGGAAGAGATAATTCCACATAATTTTACAAATTATTACATTTATATTTCCTAAACTCAAAAATAATCTCTTTGATCTTGTTGCCATTTACAGCTATATCAAACTAATTTTGTAACATAAACTTTTTTTATCTGCAATGCCAGTCACATAGTAGTATATACAAATGAAAAAAAAATCGGAAACAATAGAGTACACTATTGGTACAAAATGTAACACTAGCGTACGCTGTTCCGTCGCATCCTTTGATTTAAAAATCGTTTGAACGCAAGTAGTAGGCCTAATTCCTTGATCATGGCCATTAATTGCCACGTTCTTAATGTGTGGAATGCCTTGTTGCATTGACTTTTTATATAATTATAAACATTTTTGTTTTTGTTCTATGAGCTTTAGATTTTGTTTTTCTCGTTTGTTATGGATATATTGTGTCACCATGGTATTCCGAAATAAAAAGATAAATGAATGAATTTCGTTGCAACTGTTACGATCACATCAAAATATTTACCAACACTTTATTTATCAATCACGGTAATATGTATAATATATTTTTGTCTCAAAGAAAAAATATCAGTATATAATATAAAATATCGGTTCATCATGTACTATTTGACCATTTTATTGATTACAATATAGACGCCAACAGACTAAGCTGGTGCTTGACAATGGGTACCTATACTTAAATGTAGGCCTACACAAAGACAAATACATTCGAATACATAATAAAATGTGCAATGTGCAATACGTATTGTACAAGAATGGATAAAATGCTTGATCTTGTTATTTGTAGTAAAAACATTTCCGACAAAGTCTATACTGCTAACGATATTTTTTTATCTGACCACTCATCTTTGAGAATTGATTTCCGTTTAAATTTTTATGTTAATTGTAGTAATGATAATTTGAATCGTAAAAGTATAATTTACAATTTTAAAGCACTTGATGTCAATAATCTATGTAATACTCTTAACTGTGTTCCATGGAGTGTCTTAATTGATTTTGAAGGTGATTTAAATGAAGCTTTGGATATGTTTTATAATTTGTTAAATGCTGCCGTCAATGACACAGTGCCTAAAATTAGAAAGCGCAGAAAGCTTCCTCCGTGGTTTGACAATGAGTTGAGAAGTGCGCTTCAACACAAAGAAAAGTATTATAGATATCTGAAAAAAAATAATAATCGGTTAGCCCAAAGTAATTTCAAATTTGCTCGCGCGTCTTTTAAAAAAATGTGCAATAAAAAGTACAAAGATTACTTGGACTCTTTGGCTAAGCAAATTGTCACTAACAGTAAAAGATTCTGGAGCTGGATAAAAACTAAATACAAGTCAAATAATCTTCCTTCTGTCATGAGTCACGATAACATTTCATTCCAGTCTAATTATGATAAAGCTACCACATTTAATTCTTATTTTCATTCTTTTTTCAGTGAGCCTTCTCCGGACGTTCCCCGGGACTATCCAGGTCTTCCTGACTATGCGGTGGATAACTTGAGTTCTCTGTCTGTGAATCAGCATTCTGTGGAAAAGGCACTTAGTAACCTTGATATCAATAAATAATCTGTAACTATCGTCCTATTTCGTTATTGCCTACTATGTCTAAGATTTTTGAGCGCATTGTGCATTATGGTTTGTCATCACATGTTGCTAATGCTTTAAGTCCTAGGCAGCATGGTTTTGTCTCTGGGAGATCATGTCAAACCAACCTCGCACTGCTTCTTGCTACATCATACGATGCAATTAACAGCAAGAAGCAGTGCGATGTGATTTACACTGATTTCTCTAAGGCTTTTGATTCCGTTTCCCATGATTTGCTTATTTTTAAACTTTCAAAATTTGGTTTATCCGGTTTACTTTTAAGTTGGTTTAAAAGCTATTTAACTAATAGACAACAGCGTGTTGTCATTGGGGGAGAGACATCTGATTGGCTCCCTGTGTTATCGGGCGTTCCGCAGGGCTCGATCCTGGGCCCGCTTTTGTTTAATTTATTTATCAACGATCTTCTTTTAAAATTTAATCATTCCGAGTCTCTTTTATTTGCTGACGATCTGAAATTGTTTAAAGTGATTACCACTCCACAGGATGCTTTTTCACTTCAGGAGGATCTGGATGGTCTCGTGGAATGGACGGAGAAGTGGGGGATAAAACTTAATGCTAATAAATGCAAATATTTATCTATAACACTTAAAAAAGGCCTGTGCTCTTCAATTATAATCTGAATGGACATGATCTTGAGATGGTTTATGTATGGAAAGATTTAGGTATTTTTATTGATAGTAAATTAAATTTTTTTTCACATATTAATCATGTGTTGTCAAAAGCTAATAGAATGATGGGCTTAATATGGAGAAATTGTAGGTTTATGAACGACGGCAGGGCACTTTTATCTTTATACAAATCTATTATACGTCCTCACCTTGAATATTGTTCCGTAATTTTCAATTCAATTTCTCCATGTCAGGCCCGTCGAATCGACACTGTTCAACGGAAGTTTGTTCGATTCCTGTCTTATAACTGTGTTAATTTTGCCTTTTCCATTGATTCTGTCAGCAATCGTCGAACGATATCTGATATGGTTTTTTTATATAATATTTTAAATTCTAAATATGACTGTTCATTAATTTCACTATTTAGTTTAAATGTTCCTGGTCGTACACGAAATAGACATTTTTTGCATATTCCTTTTAGCCGTGTCGACTGTACTAAGAGGGGACTTTTTCATAGACTACCTTATACATTTAATAATCTAAATAGCAATCATATCGATATTTTTAATGATAGACTTGGTTATTTTAAGAGGACGATTATGTGTTCACTTCTTGAACAGCCTGCATAACCTGTTTGATTAATTGAAATTGTTTATGGCATGCCGATCTATGTTATACCGTTTTTGATGTTGTATTGTTTTATGTTTCAAACCTGTTAGTGGCGGTATTTATCGCTGTTGGTTTTGATTGAATAAAATAAAATAAAATAAAAATAAAATAGCAATATGAGTCGCCCACAACCCATCAGCACCTCCAGTGAGACACGTCCCCTGATGGGAAAGGGGGAAATCCCCTTTACTATCCTGACCCCTTGACGACGGTTGTAAACAATGTTTCGTCAAGCGCACATTAAAGTGTTTACCACAGGAAAGGTAATTAAAAACACAGGAGAAACCCCATGGCCCATTTACACTAGGACGATAACGATCAACGATAAATAGAAAAATATATGCATTTTGCATACATAAAACAAAAGAAATATAAAAACTTTTCCTTCTAGAACTATACAATAACCATCTATGCTTCCTTTGATGAAAATGATATTTTCAAACGTCCAATCATCAAATGATGTTATGATTATTAAGTAATATTAGTAGTAATTAGTAATTGATTTTATTTTATTGTTTTTATTTATCATGACCTCATTTGATTGGAATTTTTAAAATTTAATTTTTATCAAAGACAGCATAAATGATTATCATATAGTTATAGAACGAAAACCTTTCTAATTCTTTTGTTTTATGTAATAACAATGCATGCTTATATATTTATCGTCGATCGTTATCGTCCTAGTGTAAATGGGCCTTTAGATCACGAGCGACTTTTTAGATTTAATATATATTTTAAGATTCTTAGGTATGCATATTTGGCGATTCTCAGTATGTACTCAATTTCAATTTTATGTTATAGGGCCTAGAGAACATTCATTGTAGGCCGTGAGGTAATTTCCCGCATGATCGTAATCAAAACGGTACTGGGTTTTACAGAATTGTTATTGGTCAACGTCGTTGCGTCTTGGTAGTGATGTATAACCAAGGTATGATGGAACATCACTGTGCACCGAGCAGAAACGTAGGCCGCAGCCTTGCTACATGGTTTGCCTGACCATAGTTATAACAAAGTATCGATGATTTATTTTTATAGATATTATTGTGATCAACTCATCAGTATTTATTATACTACGTCATCTCGGACCCAGTACATCTTCTTTCTACATATCGGATCGCACGTGCATTAAAATGCGAACGTCAGCGTATAAAGTAAACCAAACATAAATCGCACAGAAATTGGAGATAATTATATAAAACTGTCTGTCCGTTACAGTTTTTACGAGACGCGTCTCAAACAGTTTAATTATTTGCATGTTACGAGGAAAGATTTCGGATGTTTAAAATTGAATTATTAGATAAGATAAACAAAAATAAGTCAACAGGTATAACACTGTTTCATTAGGAGTCGCCAGATCGAAGAAATTACCATTCTCATTAAAAGTCACTATATTTAATGAAATACCAAAACACAAAATACATAATCAATTTAGTCAGTGCACCAAAATAATGTAAACGGATACTTATCTACAATATGGTGTAATTCTACTCAGTTCATTATTACAAAATAATAAAATGTATAAAAATTTATATTCCTTAAGCTTGGTTCTCACTAGAAACAACGCAACGTAAGATAACAAAATACTCTATCAATTTTGCATCCCCTCCCCCAATCCTTACGAAAAATTGGATTAACTGCCATGATGAACGTAAAGCAGCAGAAAATGTGATATAACGTCTACGGTACCGTTCTTACGTCATCGGTGGCCACTTGTGACATCCAATGTTATATGTTATTGCGTCAATACTTTGAATATGTCGTTTCATCTTAGTTGGAACCAAACTTTCAAACTACTAATAGTTTACTCCTATACTACTGAAGTCAATAATTGACAGGCTATTATTGACGGTTTATTTATTTTAAATACCATTACAGTATACTACTTTACTACTCTGAAGGTCCATTGTACATTATTTATAGACAATAGTTTACTACTGGTATTTCAGATTAATATTGTAATCCATTACATAACATATTTTAAACCAAAATTAATTTATTTCAAAAACCATTATAGCATTACTTTAACTACTCTGAACGTCCATTGTACATTATTTATAGACCAATAGAAATACTACTGGTATTTCAGATTAATATTGGAATTCATTACTTAACAAATGTTAAACTAAAGGTTTATTTATTTAAAAAAATAAACTTTACTACTGAAAGTTCTTCTGTTCATATATTATTATTAGTCTAATACTGTCAGTGTTCTAATCCAAGTAAACATCAAGAGTAAATGCAAGATGACTTCAATACTATTTGTGTACTATCACCACCTCTATACAAATGAGTAAATTAATAGTAAATGCGATTATAATGCATTGAAAACAGTTCATTAATTTCTAACTAACACAATATTGAAACAAAATATCATCAAATCACATTTGCAGTAGGCTCTACTTATAAAACACCATTTGGTGACACTTTTCTTATTAAAAGAAAAAATTGTTTGTGAAATCCATTTTGCACACATTGAGATGGCAGAACGTTTGAGTTGGAGAGGAATAATCAATTAACCCAGTAGATTACAGTCAATGTTATTTACATCTACCAGTGATATTGTGTGTCTTTATGCAAAAAAAGTTACTCCTCTATTTGAACAGTCTCTCTTTATTTCACTAATTACCCCATCTGATAAATAGCAATCATGCATGTTAAGCAACCTTAGTTTAGGTAACATATTTAATAAAGAACGCAGTAATGTACCATCAATTTCATTAAGATTATTACCACTGATATTGAAGTGATGTAATCTCAACTTAACTCCTTTAGCAGAAAACTCTCTAATCATAGCATTCATTACAGCACCTGATAGATTACAATTATGCATTTCAAGTGTAAGCGAATTATAATATAATAATAATCATCATCATCACCATCAGAAATAATCATACTCAATAGAACCCAGTGATGTACCATCAATGTCACTAAGATTATTACCACTGAAATTGAAGTGATCTAATCTCAACTTAACTCCTTTATCAGAACACTCTCTACTCATAGCATTCATTACAGCACTTGATAGATTACAATCATGCATGTCAAGTGTACGCAGCCAAGTCATCATACTCAATAGATTACACAGTAATGCACCATCAATGTCACTAAGATTATTACCACTGATATTGACATTATGTAAATACAACTTAACTCCTTTAGCAGAAAACTCTCTAATCATAGCATTCATTACAGCACCTGATAGATTACAATTATGCAAGTCAAGTGTACGCAGCCAAGTCATCATACTCAATAGATTACACAGTAATGCACCATCAATGTCACTAAGATTATTACCACTGATATTGACATTATGTAAATACAACTTACTCCTTTAGCAGAAAACTCTCTAATCATAGCATTCATTACAGCACCTGATAGATTACAATTATGCATTTCAAGTGTAAGCGAACTATAATAATAATAATCATCATCAACACTATCATAAATAATCATACTGAATAGAGAACCCAGTGATGTACCATCAATGTCACTAAGATCATTACCACTGAAATTGAAGTGCTCTAATCTCAACTTAACTCCTTTATCAGAACACTCTCTACTCATAGCATTCATTACAGCACCTGATAGATTACAATCATGCATGTCAAGTGTATCCAGCCAAGTCATCATACTCAATAGATAACACAGTGATGTACCATCAATGTCACTAAGATTATTACCACTGATATTGAAGTGATATAAACTCAACTGAACTCCATTGTTAGAACACTCTCTACTCACATCATTCATTACAGCACCTGATAGATTACAATCATACATGTCAAGTGTACTCAGCCAAGTCATCATACTCAATAGATAACACAGTGATGTACCATCAATGTCACTAAGATTATTACCACTGATATTGAATTGATATAATTGCAACTTAACTCCTTTATCAGAACACTCTCTACTCATAGCATTCAGTATAGCACCTGATAGATTACAATCATGCATGTCAAATTCACCCTCCACAGTCATCATACTCAATAGATAACACAGTGATGTACCATCAATGTCACTTAGATTATTACCACTGATATTGAAGTAATGTAATGTAAACTTAACTCCTTTATTAGAACACTCTCTACTCATAGCATTCATTACAGCACCTGATAGATTACAATCATGCATGTCAAGTGTATGCAGCACAGTCATCTTACTCAATAGATTACACAGTAATGCACCATCAATGTCACTAAGATTATTACCACTGATATTGAAGTGATTTAATCTCAACTTAACTCCATTATAAGAACACTCTCTACTCATAGCATTCATTACAGCACCTGATAGATTACAATCATGCATGTCAAGTGTAGTCAGCACAGTTATCATACTCATTAGATTACACAGTGATGCACCATCAATGTCACTAAGATTATTACCACTGATATTGAAGTGGTTTAATCTCAACTTAACTCCATTATAAGAACACTCTCTACTCATAGCATTCATTACAGCACCTGATAGATTACAATCATGAAAGTCAAATTTAAGGTGGTTACACTGATCAAACGTTAAAATACATAGAATGTGTGTAAGAACCTTTCCTGTAGAATCAGATGATATTGTATTTAAAAAACTCGGAAAATTGTTAGGGAACGATATTTTATGAAATTCCCTCAGAATATTTATAAAATGTTTATCAACGTTTTCATCTTTGCTTACATGCTGAATGAACATTCTTAATGTATTTGAAATATCTTCCAAATGTTCTTTTATTTCTCAATTTGTATTCGATATGTGATTAAGCAATGTTTTTTCAACATTATCCATATGATGTTTTTTCACTAATGCTAAGTACTTATCAATAGATCGATATGCTGCCAAATCATTTGTAATCCAATATTTTAAGAATGTTCCAGCATCAGCTCCTAGGAACACAATGGCAAATTCTCTTGTTATTTTGAAATACTCACTTTCTCGTATTTCTTTCCATTCCTTTTCATCTAATGGCGCAAGTAATGGTTTTTTTACGCGAATGCATATGTTTTCCATATATTCACTTTCACATAGTTTGTATAAATAAAATCCCACCAATGACTCAACTATCAATTTGTGTGGAGGCATATAATTCTCTTCAAAGCTAGACTTTGAAATTGGTGCATCTTTATAAACAAACCCAAGTTTCAGGGGAATATCAATCGTATTTTTGTCACCTGTAAGGCTTTTCTTGTTTATCGAAAGTTGATTTCTTATTAAGTTACGATACATGCATTTTCCTAAACAAATCATAGCATTTACATACTCCTCTGGAGCATCATCAAATGTGACCCGATCTGGCAAAACCCTATAGTAGAGTAGGAAAAGGGGGTTCCCATGCACCCCTGAGGTATAATTTTTTAATGTGATTTTTTATAATCTCAAGTATGTCTGGTAACCAGATCAGGTTGTTAACATTTTCAAATCGTGTCCCATGGGGTTGTTTTTTACCCATTTAGTCGGCCATGTTGGTTTTAACAAATTAACATTTTTTCGCATTTCTCAGGAACCAGAGGTCGTAGAAATATAATTTTGGTACCAAAGTACTCAGTATATGTATGTTTGTATATGCTTTAATGAAAGTTTTTTGTATACAATTACGGGAAGTATGATTTTTGACCTATGACCTTGTCTTTAAATGGTGTCCATATCTCAAAAACCGGTTGTCATAAAAACTTTATTTTAGTCTCAAATTATGCAGAATACCAACATTTATATTCATGGTAATGCAAAAGTTTGTCCGAAAATGATCGGAAATGATATTTTTTACCTTTGACATAATTTCATTTACATTTTTACACAATTTTGTCCATATTTGAGGGCATTAGCAGTTCTCGATAACTAACAGACATAGAAATATAATTTTTGTGTCAAAGTACTCGCGATATGCATTTTTATATTCACACTAATGAAAGTTTTTTGTGAAAAATAACCGGAAGTAGGACTTTTGACCTATGACCTCAACTTTAAATATTTTCATTATCTCAAAAACCAGTTGTCATAGAAACTTGGTTTTAGTCTCAAATTGTTCAGAATACCAATATTTATATTTATGATAATAAAAAAGTTTGGCCAAAAACGACAGGAAATGATATTTTTTTATCTTTGACATACTCTTTTCTTTTTTGTCAGTACAAATTCTGTCCGTATTTTGTTAGCATTATCAGTTCTCGATAACTAACAGACATAGAAAAAACATTTTTGTGCCGATCTTTGTTAGTAACAATACACTAGGATAAATTCGTTGTTTAGTTATCAACATTCCGACCTTTAACCCTATTGAATGATTTTGTAATGATATACCTTATCATTTTTAATTTTGAGATTAATACATACATACATGTATTAATTAATCTTCATTCGAGAGGAGTTCTTCTAGGATGTGACCATCCTCATCTAACTCTTCCTCGTCCAGCTCCTCAGATGTTTTCTCAATCAGATCAATGAGAGGAGGAAGGACAGCACTTTGTGACCAAATTGGCTCTAATATGTTGTCAGTTTTCTGCCAGCCTTGTTGATGGGTGTGAAATAATCAATTGTTGATTTTGTTGAGGGTTTGACTACTGAAGTTGCTGAAATGAAGCCACGAAACCCTGGAACAAGTTGATTTCCTTCTTGTTGACATCCAATGAACAGTGCATGAAACCAGATAAGATACTCTTGTATATACTTGCAGTACACTGTATCGTTAGTTGCAGGTGGTGTAAAAACAGTTCCATCTTGAAATCTGGGTCCAACACGACCATACAACTGCACAGGAACAAGGGTTTCTGGTGTTTCAATCATCCGGGACCTTATATTGCTTCGCTCATAAAGAGGTAACAAGCGGTCGTGGTCAACGGTATTAAATGCAGGCTTTACCTCTTGTATCATGATCCCGCCTGTGGTATTTACCATATTTGAGCCATGGATGTTTGTGGTAACTTTGTTTAGATTATCCCACTCAAGATGGAACACATCATTACCATCACCAGTAATGATTTGTGGAGTAAGGAATGTAGAAATTTCATCTACAGCTTTCACCAGTGCTGTTTCAAGTTCTAAGCTGAAGTCGTATGTCTCACAATGACCCAACCTATTCAGAATAGTTGTCAATTGCTTACTGCGATAGAGATGTCTAATTGTGGTACTAAGGAGTATGTGCTTCGGCAACTTCCACTCGCCTTTTGTCACAGCACGGCATATATCCTAAAATAAATCAATATATATAAAATTATATATATGACAATATATATGCATCAATGTATTGTGTAATTTTAAATATGCGTCGTGTACAAATAACATACCAATAAACTGCTGCAGAAGGCTTTCAAAGAACATTCAGTTATCAGTCGGGCAGCAAAGTGGTTGACCTTGCGAATTATTACCAAATCAAAATTTGAATTGCCGCCATCTTGGAATCGCGATAAAGCAAGTAGTGCGGAATTACAAAATGCAGCAAAAAAAAATGTCAATAACATTTAAATAGCATATTCATACAATTAAATTTATATTAATAAAATTCAACTAAGGATTTTACGAAAGATAGGCTACTTAAGAAATACTGCCGAGATCGGTTCCCCCACACGGCGTAGGGTACCGCAGTGCTAAGGGGCCTAGGTAGGAAAAAATCTGATTTTACCTGTTAAACATGCTTGAACCAAGGCCATTTTAATATATATTATCCAGATTATATATCAAAACAAACTGATAAAAGGATTTGTTGATTTGCTTCTGATGAGAAAAGTGCCGGATTCATTTCGCTGACGGCGAATGAATACACGAATTTTCGCCATTTTCTAGCACTAGCCTTGGGTACCCAGACAGCTGATAACGATTATATTCGATTGTCCAGACGTCTCTGCTACTGGTGCTCAATACTACAGTATGTATTACTATGGACCTATAGGTCCATGGTATTACTGTACATATAGTTAGTACTGTATGTTTAGTTTTTGCTTTCTTTATGGCAAAATAAATATTTAATTTTTATTATTGCTTATTTTGCTTTAGCTTTATCCAAGAAGAAGTAAATATTATTATATATATGCATATTACAGTCAAGTTGCAACTGCCACGAATCCACTCCACTTTGGTTACTAACTAAATAATTAATAGTATAACATCATAACTAACAAACAAATTAACAAGTTAATAAATTAACCACCATTAAATAATTTTATTTACAAAAAAGTATTTTACATACAGTATAACATGTACCGGTAATATCTTATTTACATCGAAGTAAAATATGCCTATCAAACTATCTTGCTCAGGCTAAAATATCAAGTTATATATGTCAATATTTGAGTTAAATCATCGCGATAATAAAATTTTTATTTTTTTTTTATTTTTAAAGACGTCTGTTACGTACATCAATTTACAAATATCAAAATAGGATTGTTTTTGCAGCACAAGATGAATCACAAGTCGGATAGTTTATTCTTAGAAACCTGAAAGAAAAAAAAAACACCAATAATGAGCTATTCATAGTTAAATAATTTTAATGTCAACTTTAGTCATCCTAAATTTTGTCGCCATGATCACTACTATACACAATACTGTATATATAAATATCATATGTACGACCATCCAAATTACCTCATCCTACCACAGTCCTTCCTAGCCTAGGCTACATTATTGTCATATATTTACAAACCTCCAACAGCCACAACGTATTTTCTTTTCTTTGGCAAAGAATTTCCCGTAATATAGTCCTAAATTAATTAAATAAAAAGGTCTAGGCCTAGGCCTTTCTTTAAATATCCGACGATATATATCCATAATCCAGTGGATATAGATTCAACATTTTAAACATAATAATATGGCTTCACATTGATTATAATAAGTCGGCGATATGCCACTAAAAACTATAAAAACTATAAAATTATAAATAAATAAGGGAGTCAGTTTCTCTCTGTAAAAGAATAACTAAATAGAATAATAATACACAACCAAATACAGTAGAGCTAGCAAAACAGAGTTGGAGGAGCAGAGTCTTCACATATGAAGTTGGCTCCTAATACGAAGAAGAAGAAGAAGAAAACTAGCCTGCGGCCCTCTCTATCCGCCTACAAATAGCACTGGGTTTCCGTCAAATGGGCTAGGCCTAGCCTAGGCCTAGATAATACTACAAGTTGGGTACATTTTTTTACAACCAAATAATCTACAATTATATTGCAATATTTACCAAACTAGCACCAAATCCAAAATAAAAAAGCTACTAATAACATATTTTGGTATATTAACTGGTTTAAAAACGGATTGCACATAGTGATTTTGAAGGATTGAAATTACTCAACCACACGGCCTGTACTAAACATACGAATCCAAGATGGAGTCTGCTTAGAATATATCCCCAGCTTTGAACGGATATTGAATCCGTCCCACAAGCTGAACCAAGCTTAAACTTTCAGAAAAGATAGATTAATAACCTAATAACCAACCACTAAGTTTTTATAAAGGTTCCGTGCTGATGAGAAAAGTGCCGGATTCCCTACGAAACCAAACAAATAAATCATGTAGCCTACCTCAACGAACACCTCCATCTGCACTTTTTTCTTCAATAAGCTCTGTCGTCCTTTCCTGGGCTATTTATACCAAAATTTTGTGGCGGGAATAATCTTCCATATTAGGAGTAACAATTTCCAAATATAGAAAGATATAATTTAACCCGGATGGTGGAAATTGCAGCAGATTTGTAAGGGTATTCCCATGCAAAATGCTTGCCGCGAAGTGAAAAGCGAACCGGAAGTCACTATAACTTGGCGATGCTCAGTGACCTGCGCAGTTAAAAAACAGCGTTTTAACGGTTAAATGAGCACTTTGCTGCTCGACTGTTATGATAACTGTTACATACTGTTACGTACGGTAAATTTGTAAGAATAAATTTAAATGTGTCATACCTGGCCAATAGAAAGCACAACACGTCGTCTTTTCATTCATGTTCTGCATGTTTTCATCATTAGATATAAGTATACTCAAAAAGCTCAAAAGATTTGGTGGAAGAAGTTTATCGGCTGCGTTGATTTCTAAATCACTTGCTGTAGGTGGCCACGGAAATGGCTTCATTTCTTTAAAACCTTGTTGTACAGAATTTCGAAGTTGCATCGCCATATTTTCATACTGGTTTTTCAATCCCAGTTTATATGCATAACTCACTGCATCAGCGACAGACAGATTTTTGCTAAAAACAACATTATAAGTAATACACCCCTTATCACCTGGGTTAACATTTGTAATAGTAATGCATTTGCTTATATGGTGGTTCTCTAACTGTACCTTGAGTTTCTCACTTCTATACTCTGGATTAGGGAATCCCATTTTCTCTAACTCTTTGACATAGATATCACGAAGTGATGACAATAGCATGACTTCTTGCTGCCCAATTACATGTTCTTGAATAAAATAAATTACACACGTCAATGCATTTAAGCGGGCCTCACCTTTAAGACCATTATCATTATCCACATTCAACGACTGGATGTATTTTACATACTTTAGGTTGAATTGTTGTCTGCATGATTGGTGGAAATTGGCGTCGCGGGCAAACAGGTCTTCACCTTGCACTAAGTAATGTAGGTCATGCATTCCTAGTGCAAGTGACCGAGGCTCAATTTGTTTCCATGTGGGATCTTTAAATACACCATTTTCAGTTTTATAAACAGGAAACTTGATGCACCTTTCAGTCTTTCTAGACACTTTCAATTCAAGTTTATAACAAAAAATACACTTTGGTGGAAACAAACTGTTCGTAGTTGATGGTTGTTTACGATTTGAGCGGGAATTTTGAGCTGCACTAGATGTTGAACTACATTTTAAACGATGTTGGTTAATAATAAAGCGTTGGTAGCAACCACGATGATAACCAATTACATTCAAATCAGTATTTTCGAGATTCTCTGGAATACCTTTACAGACATCCTCCATACGATAAGGAGAATCATAAGGTTCGGTAAGTCGTTTGTCACGAATACTATGTAGCTGATTCAACTTCTCTGAGGCTGATCCCTTGATATCAGTGAGCGGAATAAATTGAAGATGCTCAATACCTTTGACATGTAAAATGCAACTTACCGATGGACGCTTCCGAACATTTTCTATTTCATCAATATCAATCTTGCGCTTTTTTGAGTTTGACATGATTATTAAACAATAATCTCACAAGAATACATGTAATTATGTCAATATAATAAAACAACAACAGCTTTTAAACATATTTTTTTTCCCAGTTAAATTGAGTAATTATTTCCTGAGTTAGGTGAGATTAGTTGTAAGTTTGTTTTAGAACATTGTGGAATTTTTAAAAACAACCTGATTGGTTGGAAGTTAGAAGATGATGATTGGTTGAAAATATTTTCTTTCTTTTTTTTTTGGCGCATTATAATTAAACTGACAAAAAAGAAAAGAGTATGTCAAAGATAAAAAAATTTCATTTCCTGTCGTTTTTGGCCAAACTTTTTTATTATCATAAATATAAATATTGGTATTCTGAACAATTTGAGACTAAAACCAAGTTTCTATGACAACTGGTTTTTGAGATAATGAAAATATTTAAAGTTGAGGTCATAGGTCAAAAGTCCTACTTCCGGTCATTTTTCACAAAAAACTTTCATTAGTGTGAATATAAAAATGCATATCGCGAGTACTTTGACACAAAAATTATATTTCTATGTCTGTTAGTTATCGAGAACTGCTAATGCCCTCAAATATGGACAAAATTGTGTAAAAATGTAAATGAAATTATGTCAAAGGTCAAAAATATCATTTCCGATCATTTTCGGACAAACTTTTGCATTACCATGAATATAAATGTTGGTATTCTGCATAATTTGAGACTAAAATAAAGTTTCTATGACAACCGGTTTTTGAGATATGGACACCATTTAAAGACAAGGTCATAGGTCAAAAATCATACTTCCCGTAATTGTATACAAAAAACTTTCATTACAGCATATACAAACATACATATACTGAGTACTTTGGTACCAAAATTATATTTCTACGACCTCTGGTTCCTGAGAAATGCGAAAAAATGTTAATTTGTTAAAACCAACATGGCCGACTAAATGGGTAAAAAACAACCCCATGGGACACGATTTGAAAATGTTAACAACCTGATCTGGTTACCAGACATACTTGAGATTATAAAAAATCACATTAAAAAATTATACCTCAGGGGTGCATGGGAACCCCCTTTTCCTACTAGACTACTACTTTTGTCGGAAATATTCATTTTGTATTTTTTTATATATTTGGATTATTTGAATCATAAGCTTTGCAATGGTGTTTATTTCATAAAAATTGAGTAAATATTTAAAAAGTTATTATATTTTAAAAACTTACAAATCATTCAATTAGTTTACGAGAAAATCGCGTTTGAAGTTTGCAATGAAATTCTTTTTGATACGCGCTGAAAACTCACTCCGTAGCAACGCGCTATGTTGGTCTAAGGCACAATGACGTCATACCAGGAAGTGTGTGCGATATAGCAGCAGCGTGGAAACTATGGTCAATTTGACTGATTTCAGACGCCGTTTTAACCTATTTAGTCACTCGAATTAACTATTTTGCACTATTGAAAAGCAGCATTATAACTACCAAGCTAATGTTAACTGGTTTCGGAAGTGTTTACGATATCAACGGCAAAAAACCAAGCAGGCCTAGGCCTAGCTAGGCGCGCCTATTCAGATTTTCGCCGTCATCGCCTGTATTAAGACCTACTGATGATGGGTGTTCATCAGGCCGTGTATGGCAGCGGTGCGTCGACACGGGGGCTAGCGTTAGTCTAGACAAGTTAGGCGCCTTGCAGAGTCACAGCTAATTGCAAGCTAACATTACACTGTATTGGCGATTACATTTGTTTTTTTTTATAACGTGGAAGATTCGCTGTGGTGTTTGGGCTTGAATCCAATGATTTAAAAAAACATTTAATATGAAAGGAATGGACAATAAATTAAATAAATAATTAAGAGCCGATTGGATATATAAAATGTATAAATAAAACTATTGACAATAATATAAAGCTAGGCCCAGTAGTAGTAGGCCTACAACCATAATAAAATTAGGCCTAGGGCCTACTAGCCCAAAAAAATATAGAAAATACAATTGAATTTATGACGTGAATTGTTTTTGACTTGTCTATTTTACTATGGAATAAACAAATACACACTACAGCTATTGCAGAACACTTTACTTTGAATATTAAAATCGTTTTTATTCCAATTTACGACATGCTGTGTGTACAATAAAAATAACCTCACAAAAATGTCAACAACTTTTTATTTCCGCGCGTAGAGCGTATAACATCTAGCGCGTTGACCAATAACGTTTGTTATTGCGATGATGCGCCATAGCAACACACGCAGTTCGCTGTTCCAGAAACTTCGAAGAACCGAATTTTCTGAAATGATGTCATAGTAAATCAAAGTTTTCATTGGTTCCTTCTTTAAACTCCGCCCTAAAACTTCCATATTTGGAATGTCAAATGGATGAGCTTTATTTTGATGTGTGACCTTTCAACATTGTGCAGCGAACTGGCGATCAAAATGTTGTAAAACTCGGCAACTTTCAACTGAATTTACGCAAAATTTTAGCGTAGATCGTGAATAAATTGTTAGGCTTGAGGAAAATACATGTTTTTAAAACTCTCTTTTTTCATAATTTTAGTTAAATTTCGGGAGTTTAAATCAGGTAGACGTATTCTTAGATAGTGAAATATTTCGAAAATGCAAAAACATGTAATCTGCCAGGGTAGTCGATTTGGACGTATTTTGACTGATTACGTGAATTTTGAATTGCCGACAAAGAGAGGGTTTTGCCAGATCGGGTCACAAATGTTGAAATAAAATTGTGTTTTTTAATGAACTGATTTAAAATACTTCGAAACAGTTCTTTAAAAAGATCAGATTTATCGAGAGGAAGATTTTGGTTGTCCTCCCACATTATACAAATTGTGACAAGTAACATTGGATTTTTGGACATATCGCGTAATTCTTGATGTTTTCTATATTCAATGTAGAGCTCATTAATTAGTGATTTTCCCAGGGCAGGTTTGCCAAAATGCTTAAAATGCTTGTCAATATACTTTCTAATGTTTCTTTCCGTGAATCCTTTTACTCTTACGTGTACATTACACTCATTAATGAATGCCCTTATGTTCTCTGTTCGCAAGGTCAGTATCACTACACTATTCTTTAATGTTTCCCCTCTGAATAGACGAATAAAATCTTGATTCTGAAATCGTAATTCATCGAATCCATCTAGCAACAATACAATGTTGCTATCATGAATTTTTTGATTACTTTGGAATCTTCTCCAAGATCAGTTTCCAGGTCAAATTCTTTCATATTTAGTTTATCTACCATAAGATCAAAGATTCCCTTCCCTTCCTCTAAATCTCTTATATTTAACAGAAATACAATTTTACCTTCAAACACATCAAATGATTTATCTGTACCTGCATTGTATGCTATGTGCCTTAATAGTGTAGTTTTACCTATACCACCTTCACCATCTATAAGGACTTTGCACGCATGTGTTGATTTGATGGTAGCTAACACATCTTTTAATGTTGTTGACTCACTCTCTTTTGTGTTTTTATTTCCCTTGAGTAGTTCCAACTCTGTGAATAGTTCAGAAATATCGACTTGGTAGGATTCATTCCATGTTGCTGGTGTAAACGTCTTGGCATTTTGCAGAAATGTCTGCTGTTTACTTAGTAGATATACTTTTATCTTTTCTGTAGGATAAAATGAAAGGTAAATAAATAGGTGACACAACAAATGACATAATAAAAGATGATGACGACGACGACAACAATGATGATGGAACACATTAATTGTGTTTACGCCATAAACATACACCCATATGTGTCTCTTACTGTATATTGAAATCAAAATTAATATTTTGCCTTGAGACGAAAACAATAGTAAAATAAATCATGAAATGAAAGTTTTGTTTGCTGAAACTAAATTCATTGTATTGGAAAAGTTATTACGGTTTCTTTTATTAAGAAGACGTATAAAAAACACTAATGAGGAAATTATAATCAGTCTTGGACAAGCCACCATTAAAATAACTTTTTTTTTGTCAAAATGCGAGATTTGATATCTATATATCCAAATGTAACCGAAACAAAATGTTAGGCTAAACTGCAAAGTTATAAAAACTCTCTGGGATTTGCTGTATTGTTGTATCATAATTTAAGGTCTATGTCATCTAAATATGTACAAATAAGCTAAATATTCTAGGACAAAAATCTAAAAAGGGGTCATAAAAAACAAGGCCATTCTGTGGTTCAATTTAAGGCCAACCAGTGGTCCGATTGCGCTAGACATGTTGGTCAGCCTTTGGTCCCAGGGCGCTAGACATAACTTTTCCCCAGCTTTTTTCACACAACTTTATTTTAGCTGAAAAATTAAAAGTTATAACACTTTACCTACTAATTTTTCCAAAATATTTTGGTATGAATAAATGACCCTTGACTTACTTTACCATTTTCCACCCTAGTTCCGCAAACTTGTTTGCATCTACGCCCTCTACAGCGAATAATTAAAGACCCCTTCCCTGCAATTTTGGACGTTTTTTGGAAAATAATACATATATATCACTTTAAAAACATTAAACCATGTCATTCCTTGTCTTAAATGTACGTTTTATGGTAAATTATGATAAAAAAGTGAGAAACAATGCACTACCTAAGTAGCTCGCGGCGATCGACCTCTCGTGGACGGTCTTAGGCCTAGTCTAGCTAGGCTTAGTTTTGTAGGCCTAGCTGGTAAACATCGATAACGTACGAACATCGTACGCTAGCTATATACCTAGCCTGACGTTGTATAGTTGCTGCATTGGGGTGTCACGAAAGCTCAGACCACGAAAGCTCAGACCCCCTAAGACCTAAGATCACGAAAGCTAAGACCCAACACCTAAGATTACAAATACTAAGATATACTACAGCTTAAAAACAATACTTGTTTATCCATACATAATTTTAAACACAGTAGGTTTCATTTATTACCATAAATATAATTTAATACTACCGCAAAACATAGATAAACTCACATTATTTTCGCCCGTTGAGTAAATGTATATTTTTTCTTTACAACAAACAAACTTGACGGGTTGTTTGTTGGTATATATTTACTCCATTGTGTTGGTTCAGAGGATGTTTTTCTTACGCACCTGCCTTTCTTGTATTTTGACTCCAAATTTGTTGACTAACTTTATCCTGAACACCACACTTTAAAATTAGGACTTATAAGTACTTTCAGAAGGAGAAACACATAATAACAAATAAATAAATCCTTTAAATTGATGATTTTACAGATGTGTTTCTTTGTATACTGTAATGACAATGTAACTCCTCGAGCTCCCCATGCTCAATGTTTTTGTTTCTATGGAGCGCCAAAAGAGCAACAATAATAGTACAAGTATAAAAACAGAAAGAAAACGAAACAAAAAAACTTATCATGATTTTTAAATTAAAATTTATTTGCCAGTATTTATTTCTTCGTACTTGCATGATTATACTATTATCATTACAATTTTAATTTTACATTGTTCCATCCACACTGTAGATGGACTCCACAGAGTTTTCAGCCCTCTATATAATTTTTGCTCTTTTGACGTTCCATAGAAACAAAAACATTGAACATTGCCCATGGGGTAGGCCTATTGTACTGTAGGCTAGTAATTTTGTGTGCGAGAAAAACGTCTGTAAAATCATCAATTTAAAAATGTATTTGTTACTTTTTATGTGATTCTTTTTCATGAAAGTGCCAATTCTAAGGTGTGGTATTCAGAATAAATGTTGGGAGTTAAAATACAAGGCAGGTGCGAAAGATAAATATTTGTAATCTTAGGTGTTGGGTCTTAGCTTTCGTGATCTTAGGTCTTAGGGGGTCTGAGCTTTCGTGGTCTGAGCTTTCGTGACACCCTGCTGCATTGATTTTCTTTCTATTTTTGCCAGACTCCGTTGATACAAATTGGGGAAAACCCGGTATTTTCGCTGAAAAGTTAGGAGTCTTCCATTTGTTTTGGCTTCACGATCGATCGAAAAGTGGGCGAATTACAGGTGAAAAACAAAAATATCAATCCGCGCGCAATGCATTTTGGGATTTATAGCGGGCCGCTATAATTATTAGAATCGATTTATTTTTCACATTTAACCGTTTAAAGACGAAAAAAGTTATCGCAATAGGACCATATAGTATTATTTTTACATTAAATATAGTTTGTGATCTTAAATTAGATCTAAAAAACGTAGGGAATGGGGCTTTAACTAGCTTTCCGAACGTTATAACACTTTACTTACTAAATTTTTTAAAAATATTTTGGTATGGATCGATAACCCTTGTCCTTTTTTAACATTTGCCTCCCTAGTTTCGCGAACTTTTTTTTCACTTACGCTCTCTACGGCGAATAAGTAACTGGCTTTTATTTCACAATTTTTTGGTATGAATCGATGACTCTTGGCCTACTTTACAATTAGTTACGCGAATTTTTTTTCCTCTACGCCCTCTTATAACGTTTGTAAAAGATAGTTACTTATTCGCCGTAGAGGGCGTAAATGCATAAAATGGTATTGAACTTTGACCAGAAGAAAGCTAACATGTTGGTACAATAACAACTTAAATAGACAGTAATTACGTATTGAAATCTGTTTTTTTTTAAAATATTTGTGACTGTCCTTTTAATTGAATTTGAATATGGAACTATAGGAACTACTGTAGTAACCAACTTCACAGGCATTGAAAAAAAAGAACTTGCCTAAACGGTGGAAAAGCACATAGGCCTACACCTAGCCTATATCCAGATAATCATAAATATAAAGACTTTACTAGTTTTTCATAATAATGCCTACTAAATACAGTTGAACCTCCGTGAGCAGCCACCTCGCCTAACGGTCTCACTTTCAAAAGACCTTTTGTTCTTCCTATCTAATAAGTACATTTGGTACCTCCCGTAAGCGGCCATGGCCACATTTTTTACTAAAAATTTGATTTTGTCATCATCTGTAGGCCTATTGATAGGCCATGGTTTTAAAAACATTTCTGTGAAAAACATTATTGTGTTTTTAGATGAGGTGAGAATCTACACAGATTTTGACCAACCATTTCATGCATACAAGCTTTTAAAATGTGAAAATCATAAATAATACTAAACCACCTGATCATAAACAATAACATAAAATTTGTTGGAGAATGTAGAGGCCGTTGTGCATAGCCAATATACGTGATTTCGGCCCTCTATCGACAGAACTTCCCATAAAGCTTGGTTCCCACTTGGACGCAACGCAAGCGATTTGACCAATGACTAACAACAGTTCGAATAATCCATCGATTGTGATTGGTCAACTCCCTTACGTTGCGTTACGTCGTTGTGTTCCGTCTCTAGTGGGAACCAAGCATTAGCGGTCGCCTCCCGTATGGCCAATTTTTTCTGATCCCGAGAGGGTGACCGCTTACGGTAGGTTTAACTGTAGTAGTCTAGCGCCCTTGGACCACAGACTGGCCGTGTGTTTCAAGATATCAATATATGACTCTGGGCTGGCCGGATATCTAGCGCCCTTGGACTGGCCGAATGTCTAGCGCCATTGGACCACATGACCCCTGCTCCAAATAAGGGGGTCATATCAATTTCAATTTCTGAAAATGACATCAAGGGCTAATATCCGCTTAAACATACAACATCATACAAACAAATACATATTTACATTTAAAATTGTTATCATTACTATAGTTGTTAGTTGTTATAGTCATTACTACTGTTTATCTATTTATTATTATTGTTATTGTTATGAATATTATTGTTATTATAATTATAGTTAAAATTGTGTAATAAATTAAATTAAAGGTCATATCGGGCAGTTTTAATGTCAAGAATTATAGAAGAGGAAGATGAAAAGATTGAGCGAGAGAGAAAGAAGTATACATACTATGGTTTTCATCTTGAGGTGTTACAGGAAAATCTGTACAGCAAAAAATACATCAAGTTAAAATTGTAATGAGATGGTGTATCGTGACATGGTACTTTAATATTTCAATCGATTATGACAGTGTCGTGTCTATTTATTCGTTTCTGTAAACGACAATGTATATATTCCTGCGGTACGTACATTTGAAATCGCCAGTTTTGTTACCTGAAATTACTGTGTATTCGAGAACCATCTGTGGGCACGACCTAAGATGGTACGCGAGCGAAGCGAGAATACCATCTAGTCCATAACAATTAGCCCAATACTGTAAACCACAATATAACATGTTGTTGTATCATATCTTTTGTTACGGCTGTGAGAGTGTCAATAAATTAAGGAATAGTCCGGTGGCAGGAGGGGGGAATCACCACCCGAAAGGGGACAAATTGCCATCCAACTTTTCTAGACTAGAATTTTCCGTAGATTACGAATATGAAAGGTAATCGATCAGGATAGGAAGCCTTTTCGAGATATAAGGGGTCAAAGTTCAAAATTGACCAATTACAACAATGTATTATGTATATGTATTATAACAAATTTATTGAAGCACAATTTGGTCTGTTATTACATTTTTATAATTATAAGTGTCTATTCAATCACCTTATGAAAAAAAAATCCTTTGTGATTAAGGGTCAAATGTCAATATTGACCAATCATAAAACGTACCTATAAAACCAAATAAAAACTAATATTTTAAAAAAATTGGATGTTTTCTCATCCTGTTAATCAATCATACGCAATGTAAAAGAGCGAATACATCATTTCATCAGTTGACATAAGGTCAATTTCATCAGTTGACATAAGGTCAAAGGTCAACATTTTAATACGCGTATTACTTAACAAATAAATGCAAAGTTGTCGAAACTATGATATTGATGGTTTTACAAGTAATCAAATTATTTGATTAGTAAAGTTATGTTATTTCATTATAATACTGTATTTAATCAAAACAGACTTCGATCAAGATAGGAAGCGAATTGGAAGAGATAAGGAGTAAAAGTTCAAAATTGACCAATTATAACAATGTATTATATACATATGTATTATAACCAATTTATTAAAGTTCACTTTGGTCTTTTAATACATGTGTATGGTTATAGGTATTGTATGGTGTTATTCACACGCCTTATAAAACAAATACTTTGCAATTAAAGGTCAAATGTCAATATTGACCAATCACACAATTTGCATTTAAAACCAAATAAAAACTAACATTTAAGACAAAATGATATGTTTTATCATTCTGTTAAGACATCTATCAATCATACACAATCAAAAGAGCACATTTATCATTACACAAGTCGACATGGGTCAAAGGTCAACATTTGAACAAATGATCCACTAAATAATGCAAAGTTATTCAAACTATGATATCGATGTTCATAAATGTAATCACATTATTTGATCAGTGAAGTTATGGTATTTTTATATTTTTTCTAGTGCGCATTATTTTAAATGTAATAATATAATACTGTAAAGTAAATAATAAAATTAATATTATGACGATTAAAATGTTATGATGTTAAAAAAAATGTTGCGCTGACCTTCAATGATTTGCCACTATACAGTTGCATTTATTAGGGCAACAATATTCGTTTTTGGAAAATAAACTACTATTCATCAGAACCAGAGAATACCAATTCGTACAGGATAGGGCATAGGCAGATCCAGATCCAAACTCAATCCACAACTCACTACACAGACAGACCACAATTTTTATATAGTTTGGCCCATACAGGAAAGAGTTTCCTGTATACAAAGGATTCTAAAATAACCCATATGGATTTGCCCGAATGAACCCTCTGAGGACCCTTTTGGGATATCTATGTGGTGTGCTTCTACATAAGGCCCTGTATTAGAAATTAGTAAATAGTTCATAGATGAACTATGGAATAAAACTAAATGTGCACCCTCAATCTTTAAATAACATTTATGGATTTGCTCAAATGAACCCAAGGGCTGATCCTTCATGGACCTTTCGGGGTTCTCTATGTGGGGCTACAAGAGACCCTATATTGGAAATAATGTATGTGGGGTGAAAATGTGGGTTCATAGAGATATAATAAATATCCCTGTGCGCCCTCGATCATCCATAAGGAACATTTTATGGATTTGCCCAAATTAACCCAACCAAGGGCTGGTCGTTCTCCATGGATGGACATTAAGCTCCATAAATGGAAATATAAGGGGTGACACTGTGAGTTCATATAGACAGGCGCGGCTCATGAATTAAGCTGCCTGTGCACTCTCGATCCTTAAGACAAATTTATGGATTTGCCCAAATTAACCCCCAAAGGCCGGTCCTCCATGGATGGACATTAAGCCCCATAATGGACATATAAGGGGTGACACTGTGGGTTCATAATAGACAGGCGGGCCCATGGAATAAAGCTGACTTGCACTCTCCATCCTTAAGGAACACTTATGGATTTGCCCAAATTAACCCAAGGGCCGGTCATCCATGGACATTAAGCCTCATAATGGAAATATAAGGGGTGACAATGTTGGTTAATATAGACAGGCACATGGAATAAAGCTGCCTGTGCACTCTCGATCCTTAAAGAACCGATTTGGATTTTGCCTAAAATGAAACAATTACAGCAGGTCATCTATTTAGACCCTTCTGTTGTTCTCTACTGTATGGTCAGTTCTACATTTGGCTCCTGTATGGGATCAATGCATTTGGCTACATAAGTTACTGTGTTAGAAATATATCGGGTAATTAAAACTGTAGGTTCCAATATTAAGACATGGGAAAAGCCTGTCTGTGCACCCTCAATCCTTTTAAAAGAACCCATATGGATTTGCCAAAATGAACTTCTGAATTCTCTATGAGCCGTACATTCCGTTTATTGGAGATACATGGCTCAAAAGAAAGACATTGTACTGTATAGTAATAGTATTATTCCCCTTTCACACCTCTTTGAATTAAATCTGCCCTGATAATATGCTCTTTGTAAAGGCTTTCAAGGCAATAATCACACTTGTATTTTTCAAACAGTATAATCTATTAGATTGAATAAAAATATCTATTATAAACAATTTGCCGTTAGAAATCTCTATGCCATGTCGTTATTTAGATGAGAAAAACAGGTCAAAGGTTAAAATTACAGAAAAATAGGTGTTTAAGTCACTTTTTGAAAAAAATGTTGCATTATGTAAAGTATAAACATATATATTGTGAACAATTTGACACCAAAATTGGCTCCTTACGACAAATATTTATTAATGTTTTTATAACCTTATTCAATTATGTCAAAGGTTAATAACCACGCTTCCGGTCATTTTCAAGCAATATCATCTGTTATACTGAATATAAATGTATATCTTGGGAACAATTTGCTCCTATTTTTAATTCTCTCCGACCTGCCGTTACTTAGATATAGCAAAAAGAGGTCAAAGGTCAAAATTGCTAACAATGGGTTTTCCGGTAAAATTTTCAAAGAAAGTTCTGTTAGAGCTAATATAAACATATACATTGTGAACAATTTGACACTAAAATTATCTCACTACGTCCAGAATTTCCAGAGATATAGCATGTTTTTATATTGGCCAATTTTGAACTTTGACCCCTTATATCTCGAAAACGCTTCCTATCCTGATCGATTACCTTCCATATTCGTAATCTACGGAAAATTCTGGTCTAGAAAAGTTGGATGGCAATTTGTCCCCTTTCGGGTGGTGATATCCCCCCTCCTGCCACCGGACTAGAATAGAAGGATATGCATCCGTTTGAGATCAAAGCTTCTATAACTCTAACCGACAGAGCGCGGAAAAATGTTACAAAAAAAACACAGTACACCGTCGCAACAACGAAACGGTCGCGTGCCTAATATATTGTTTACTGCACATGCGCGCAATAACCTTGAGCACTTTTAGTGGATATGTGCGCTATATAAATTGTTATATTATTATTATATTATATTATAACCTTTAATATTGTTGGATAAATTTCGCGGTCTTAGTGTCATGATTAGTATTTCATATTATGTTTAGCGCTAGATCCTATGGCGACGAACAAAACTTTATGCGACGAATTTAATTCTAACTTTTCTGAATTCGAATTAAACGATCTCTTAGAAATATTAGATTAGATTATTAATAAATGTAATTACAATATTTAATACAAATTGTTTGTAAATAGTAGTACCCTATGCTTTGAAAAATGTCACCATCGATGCATATCCTTCTATTCCTTGGAGTGTCCAAAGGGAAACGGATATAATTCAATCCGATAATACGGTATCTGTACTAAAGTTTTCAAATTTAAAAAAAAAACGTCACTTGAATAACAAAATTACATTATTTTAGTGCCAATGTCTGCAGTAGGCAAGAATCTGTTCGACATTCACGTGCAGTCTCCTACTCAGTCTCTCAACAAACTACAAGTTACACGATGTGTGGTTTTTGGGGCTTGTATCGCTGCACAACATATGGGTAAGTAAATAAAAAAATTAAAAAAAACATTAAGTATGTCTTTAATGAGTGACTATTTTATAGAGTGATTATTTTATATTGACCTGGAATGAAATAGACCTCTGAAGCTTCTAACATTTCGAGTTGTGTTGTTTTGTGTGTTCACAACTTCAACAAAAAGGCATCGTAAAAGGAAACTCATTCTCAGCAACCCTAAATATAAAATTATGATTGATGATGATGATGATATGAAATGAATAGCCATTATTTCTGAAATAATTTGGCAGCAGCAATTTTTTTTATTAAATACAATGGGTGACTCTACTTGACGTACTATAAAAGCAAATCTAAAGCTGAACATTCATTTCTTCAACTGCACAACATTTTTTTTTTAAATAAGACCAAGTAAGCCTATGTTTCTCTATCCTTGAATGTTTTTGGCCCGTTAGCACATCTTTTTGTTCTACTTACAGTATTGCTTAATTCATAGTGTTTTGGCATTTTAGAAAGAATTAAAACTAAAGTATATTCTTTTAGAACTGCGTTGTTATACTTTTTTTTTAATTGATCAATTCTTTATATAATTGTTGTTATTTTCATTACTGTTGATATTATGTGTAAATACGATTTTCTTTAAGTCGTCGATATACCCGATCATACCGCATCCAGTATTTCAGAGTGTACTCGAGAAACTACTTTTGCTGTAGCGGTTGGGCTGAAGATGAATTAAGAGGCTGTACAATTTGTGAGTTTATAATTATAATACTTGGTATAATTGTATAAGTGAAATTAATTTGGCTGGCTTTAATCAAGCATTCTACTACAGTTGTTTTACTCTAACACATGTAACATGTATACAGTATCAGTAACATGTTGAATAGCAATTTTAGTTTATTTTATCTAAATAACGATCTTTACTATAGCAATATGCCCACCCCATCACTGTGGTATTAGTTGAACTTGCGTGGATCCTGACACTTGTGAGTGCAACAGTGGATTTCAAGGAACACAATGTCGTGTTACGCATAACAATAAACAATTTTACCAATTTCGTTAGTAAGATAAGAACACAGAAATTCATTTTCTATGTAGATTATTGTATATTACCAAAATTAGTGCTTGTGAAAAAGTGTTGAAACAATTAAATATACACTTTAGTAGTTTAGTTTAGTATAATAAATCAGGAATGAGATAAAAATGAGGTCAAATCTTGACAAAGAACATTCTAATATTAAGCATCTTTTTATTTTAATACTGCATTAGACTTTTATTACTGTCCACATTCTTGGAAACCAAGAACATATCTGGGTATTTTTATATTGTTCATAAATGGATTGACATTGTAAATGTTTTTACATATATGATATTTTAAAGCTCTGTCTACACTGTCAAACTTTATGTGACAAAAAAATGTCAAGTCCAAGAAAAAAAATAAAAATTGTTAAACCCCATAATGTTTTAATATTACTTTTTTAAAGATATCAACGAATGTGCGGATAACAACGGTGGGTGTGAACACCATTGTAGGAACAGAGATGGAAGTTACTATTGTGAATGTAACACGGGATATGTGTTGAAACCAAACGGGCGTGACTGTGAAAGTACGTTGTAAACTATCATACATCTTAAGTGAATGGAAAATTTGAAAAATGTTTCATTTCCAATCTAAGCTACAAATTACAACTTTAAAATAGACCCTGTCAACAACATTTTTTCCCGTGAATTAAAACTGGCAAACTTTTGTTTCCAAACTCGAGCAAATACGAAGTTTTCCAAAGTTTGTAGTGGAAACCAAGAACATATCTGGGTATTTTTATATTGTTCATAAATGGATTGACATTGTAAATGTTTTTACATATTATGATATTTTAAAGCTCTGTCTGCACTGTCAAACTTTATGTGACAAAAAAAAATGTGCCCATACGATGATGTCATATAAAACAGTCACATAGATAGTATCTTTCCACAAATTACCACACCACAATGAGCGATAAACAGCTTTTATACTTGTTTTTAATCTTACAGAGATTCTCTGTGCTGAAATTCCCTCGCCCCTCAACGGATATATTCTTTCTCCATGCGAGAATCAAGTAGGAAGTGAATGTAGTTTTGGTTGTGATTCCGGATATTTCCTCGAAGAAAACATTGTTACAGAATGTCTGCTGTCTGGCATTTGGAATAGCAATTTTCCAAAATGTATTGGTAAGTGTTACAGGCTTTTCTTACTAACCACAGCAGTCTAATAACAAGAATTTCCAATCATTTTTAAATTTAAGATACAGTTTGCTTTTTTCCCGTTCTACTCTTTCTCTGGTAATAAGACTAAAGTTTAGCCTTTTTTTTATAATTACGCTTGATGCAGAATACTTTCCTCTGATGTCCACTGATCCAAACAATACAAATGCCTATACTGTAATCTATAACATTTCATAGGGAGTGGGAGTACGAATACCTCTTTCATGGCTGTGCTATAAGGAAACAATAACAACTATTCTGTGAGTTTGGTGTAATAGGTATGCTCTAGCTTTTCATGGTTAAAAACCCTGATTCAAATCCTGCTGAGGGCGGTTCTTTGTTAAATTTTAATAAATATTTTTAATTAGCGTTGTACGTTGTGACCTTGCAGTTGACCATCGATTTTGGGTCAAAAACTATTGTGGCCAAGTTTTGCAAGATTCGGATAAAAACAAGCTCTAGACTGTTCACAAACAGACAACAAACATACAAGGAGTGTTTCTGTATCTCAGAGGAAATAAAGTGGAGTCTTATTCGGTTTGAAATAGCAATTGTTTTTTTTATAGAACATGCGAACACAATTGCCATCTTATACCGAAGTATCAAAACAAAAAATCACATTTTGACCATGTCTTCATTCATTTCTTTATTTTATTTGAAGATTCCTCTATTACACAACTACCTAAAGAGGAGTCACCGAAAGAGGTAAACTTACTACAGTAATAATTTTAGAAGTTTTGTTGGCTGGCAACTGCTGGTCGCTTGTAATAAGCACTGTTGCTTTAGAAATTCCTAATAGAAGTACAGGATCAAATTTGTATTATAAAAAGAGTAAGGTAAGTGTTAATTTAATACGTTATCCAAAAGTTAAATAATTGTACTGAGCATTTTTATATTTTCGAAGGACAACAGTAATTTGCCCTATCTCGTCGGAGGAGCTTGTGGAGGATGTGTTCTTTTTATCTTGCCATTGATATTCATCATCCGAAGAAAAGCAAAGACGTACAGAGGAGGTAAGTATTTTTTAAAACTAAATAACTGATTCTGACAACATTGCCTATTCGAAAATGTAAATATTGGTTCCCAATTGTAGGCCTACTGAACCCACGCAACACAACGACGTAGGCGCAACGCAAGCTTAATCCAATAATAAAAATCCCAACACTGTAAAAGTAAAAAAAAAATATTGTTACTAAATACAAGCTTTGTATGTAACCCATGCTTTAAAAAACATTTCTATAGCTAACGAGAAGACATGCGAAGACAATGACCTATATGAAACGGATCATTTGGAAGCTAAGTGTGTAAGGGAAGATACGGAAACTGTAGAAGGCATTGCAAATATTGAATCACTATATGAAATTGTGTATACAACTTCAAAAATGTAAAAAAAACATTATATTTCACTGTCGTTTCCCTTATAAGCAAAATACTCACTATTGTGTAAGATGAAGTTACTTGACATTGATTTGTTATTGAGGTTAAGATTCATTTCATATACAGTTCTGATTCTTTTGCTAAGTTGTGCTGAAAACCACGATCGACACTGTTGACTTCAACCTTTTTTAGTCGCGTGCAACGCGGTTCTACAACTCATGTCGGTCGGTTGGTCGGTATAAACACTAACTTGAGCACGCGACTGCAGCCATGTAGGCGCAACATCTTTGGTATCATTAATCAAAACAGTATTGATAGTAACAAGGCCATATACATGGCTGCAGTCGCGTGCTCATTTACCAACCGATGGACATAGTGAGCTGTAGTGTCGCGTTGCACGCAAACGCGACTAAAAATGTCACAGTATTGCAAATTAAATCTCAGTCTGTAAGGAATAAGTAATTGCCTTTTATCAATTCAAGGTACCCCCTGTATTGTACTTCCACGTATAATAGGCATAAACAATGATATGCCTACCTGGAAAATAGTGCCGGTATTGTATAGACCTATTTATGTTGTATTTGATGTAAAAAATATATTACATAAACCACGTCCTAAATGAGAGGCTACAGTAGTCAATATACCCAGTGTGTTTCCTAAGATTTCATTTTAAATAGTCGGAACGAGAAATAAAATTTGTATTTAATCTTACGAAATGATCCTATACATGGTTTTACTACCTCACATCACACTACCTACTAATATTCGTTGGACGCATGGCATCCATTTTTCCTGCACTATATAATTTCCGCAATTTGTTTAGATCTGTAGAAATAAGGTAACTTCGCTAACTACTCAAAATAATAACACCATACATTCAATAAATCGGTTAACTAAAACCTTACATCGATTTCGAAGAAACACGGGACTTTTCAAACAACCACATTCAATGACTGTTTTACTTACTAAAGTTTCGGAAAAGTTAGGGTTTTAGCAAAGAACTTATAACACAAGAATCTGCTGTTCGTCCGAAGCGCGTAACAATTTCGAAAGGCATTGTGGGATAGAATAGAGCTATGGATGGCGCCATTGTGAGCCATGGAGTAGGGCGCCCGCATAAAATTAGAAAGTCAAAATCATAGAGGGGATCTGCTAATACTCTAGGGGGTAGAGTAATTGACTGAGGAGTAGGGCGCCCGCATCAAATTAGAAAGTCAAAATCATAGAGGGGATCTGCTAAATACTCTAGGGGGTAGAGTAATTGACTTCCTATTTACAGCTCACTATGCCGGTCAGTTGGTCGGTAGGTCGGTCTGCAAACACTAACTTGAGCATGCGACTGCAGCCATGTATATGGCCTTGCTTTTTTAGTCGCGTGGAAGCGACACTATAGTTCACTATGTCGGTCGGTTGGTCGGTCTGTCTATCTGTCTGTCTGTCGGTCTGTCGGTCCGGTATCACTATGCGTTTTATCGCTTTCTGACCTTATCTTCATATCGGTTTAATCTAGCTAGGTCAATTTTTCACAGTATATTCCTTATGGCCAGGAATCAATGTGGTTATGTTTTCACGGTGCGCAATAAAAAATTACGCGGTCTACGCACGATTTAACGAAATCACGTTTGTAATCATATCTTCACAACCATGAATCACAATTAAATAAAATTTGGTACTCATAAATTTCAGGGCATAAATCATCATATGGAAATACAATTACGTGCGTAGCGCATGTAACGCATGCGTACGCGCGCTTAAAATTTTCAAAATTTATTTTCGATGAAATAAGAGTACGTTTCAGGCAATTTTAAGCGTTTACAAAATTGCCATGAGTGCGCATATTTTTGCGCGCGCACTACGCGTTAAATGTTATTGCGCACTTTTTTTGCCCGATTTCTGTTTTCTTGACTTACTTTTCAACTCGAAATTACGTTATACGAGCACGTCAAAAGTGACAGGCTACGCACGTGTAAATTAAAAAAATATAAATGTTTTTAAACATTTCAACATTTTTAAACATGTTCAGTAATTTCGGTCAGTATAGTTCACTATGTCGGTCGGTCGGTCTGTCTGTCTGTCGGTCTGTCGGTCTTTCTGTCGGTCTGTCGGTCTGTCTGTCGGTCCGGTATCACTATGCATTGTAGCACGCGACTTAATGGCTGTTGGCCTTGTTTAGATCAGTTTAGCTCACCTGAATGGAAACACGAATTAGGAGTGTATTTATCAATCCCGTCAGTCGCATCCCCAGGATCATCACTGTCCTTCCATACAGACGAGGATGTTGCTGTCTTTTTAAAAGACACGAGTGCTGAAATATGATTTTTTTTTTTTTTTATTGATAAATAAAGGCATCTTTTTTTTCTTCTAAAAACTAACTAATTGTATTTGGGACTTTATAGTCTATATTATGACGTATACTCGTAGGGTACTATGCCTAGAGACAATAAATTAATTCGAGATAGTTTTTATTTTATTTTATACAAATTAGTACTTTTTAATACATATTTATTAGTATTTAATATATTTTTTTGCAAAAACAAATTGGAATCGAGTTTTTGGTTGACTGAAAATATCAATTTCTTGGGGATGTACGAATGCATAATAAGTTGGCCTATCATAGAATTTCAAAATTGTTATTTTAGTACTACCTATTTGAAGAAAAAAACTAGAATCAACTCACCCGCATTAGAATTCAAAAAGTTGAAAAGGAAACAAAAACAAATAATCAAATACATCGTGAGTTTGTCTCTTGTTAAAACGGATTGACTTGTTACTTGAACATCTACTTCCGAAGGTATGCATGTTGGTTACATTCTTTCTGTTAATAAACTGACATTGTAATCCTACTGCGCTTGTATACATATTCAAAAAATGTAGCACAATACAAACGTGTGAATGCATGATTTGTGTTAACAAATATAAGAAATAATTTAAATTTGTATTGAACAAAACTTGATCATAAAATATGAATTTTTAATAATTTTAGGCCAAACTATAGATTACCGGTAGTAATGAATGAATATTAATTAACTATTTAAATGCATAATTGAAAAAAAACCAGTGACCTTGGAGGAACCACGTTCCAAAAGTGCCCTCAACGTTTAAGAGAGTTTACTTATAGGAATTAAATGCGCCTGCGTAAACTAAAGAGGCGCTCTGGCGATGAGATTTAGAATCTTCCTTACTTACAGCAGTAGTAACTAAATTCAATGAATGGATGCTTCACTAAATAATTGAGTAACTATTCTTGGATTATTGAACTTTGACCTCAGCAACGCATTAAAAAAACAATTGATCTCATGGATTGTCGTATACTGTAGTCAAATTAGCTATAAACACGATTTTGTGCCATAACGGATTTCTACAATCCGCATTATTTATAGAATTTTGCTAAAAAAAAGCTATCATTAGAATTTAAAATATTATTTGAAAAAACAGATGTGGTTGTAAGATTTGTTTAATTATTGAGAAAGCATACAGTTTGATAATGTCAGCCATAATGTCTATAATGGTGAATATTTTAGAGATAGAAAAAGATCAATAAAATAGATCGACAATATGCAAATCCTTGTTTATTCTATAAATTTATAATTCGCTATCATTTTCATAATTATAGAAAAAAACATACTAGCTTTTTTAGGTTAAAATATACTGTCCGTTTTCCAAAACAACAATAGACATTACACAATGAGTTTTGTTCGGATTATGAGCTTCTTATTTAAACTAGGTTTAATGTGCAGAAACTGCTTTATTTAATAAAAAAAATAAATGGTATGGGCCAAAAAAATCTTTATAATGTCCATTTTTTTCGCGAAGTACACACAAAGCAAAGAAAACAAATTTTAATAACTGCAGAATATTTTTAATTTTTAATCATTCATTGTTTTAATACAACTTTACTATAAAGTTCATCTGCATGGTCATAAACATTATGACTACAGTATATGGTTGAGCTATTGTTATAAAAAGTACATGGTCATAAACTTGACTACAGTATATGGTTGAGCTATTGTTATAAAAAGTACATGGTCATAAACTTGACTACAGTATATGGTTGAGCTATTGTTATAAAAACTACATGGTCATAAACTTTATGACTACAGTATATGGTTGAGCTATTGTTATAAAAACTACATGGTCATAAACTTTATGACTACAATATATGGTTGAGCTATTGTTATAAAAAGTACATGGTCATACACTTTATGACTACAGTATATGGTTGAGCTATTGTTATATAAACTACATGGTCATAAACTTTATGACTACAGTATATTGTTGAGCTACTGTTATACAAACTACATGGTCATAAACTTTATGACTACAGTATATGGTTGAGCTATTGTTATATAAACTACATGGTCATAAACTCAAAGCAAAAATCGCTGTTCATTTCCTTAAAAAAAAGAGTACGTATTAGTTTTAAAAAGTAAATAATATACATTCATACAAAATATCATGATATATTTATGCTGAGGTGTTTGTTGCATAAAAGCTGGGCCAATACATTGCGCACCATGCTAATCAGATGCTGTTTGATTGATTTTATCTTATGAATTAATCAGGAGGCATGTTTCTCCAGTGTACTCCACTAGATATCGTTCATGTTATTTGATAATTTTAGGTTCGCACATAAAATGATCAGTGGAAGCATGCATTGGTGAATGTGACCCAACATAGTTGTGTGGAGTAAATAGTTGAACTTTGTTATAGCTGCTGAATCTATACTAAAATCAAAATTCTCTTGTTAACCAAAAAATATATGTGTAGCCTATCAATATTGATAATATTCTCATTACATTTAGTTAATATTATATTCTACAACAGAATTCAAAACAGAATAAAGTTTGTCAAAGTTGAAACACAATAGAGCAAGTTCTATCGTGATATTGTGAATCGAACAGTCTAGGCGAAAATATCATGTAATTTCTTCAAACATAGTAAAAAATGTAAACCTTTTATACTTAATAAATAAACTAATATGTTATTTTTTGTTTTTTACCTAATAAATGCAAACCTAAGCCTACCTACTAATAATATGTAAACAATTTAACTGTATAATAATATGTAAACATTTTTACCTAATTATGTAAACATTTTTACCTAATTATGTAAACATTTTTACCTAATTATGTAAACATTTTTTACTCACTAACATGAATATTCTTGTTATAGAAAAGATGAAAATAAAAACATT
The DNA here is from genome assembly GCF_964355755.1 of Antedon mediterranea. Lineage (NCBI taxonomy): Eukaryota > Metazoa > Echinodermata > Crinoidea > Comatulida > Antedonidae > Antedon > Antedon mediterranea. Next base: position 29,589,733 of record NC_092672.1, read on the forward strand.
GTCTTTGTTTCTTTTTACAACATTTAAAAAATGTTAAATCATTGATTTATTATTTGTTTTATTAGTATTATTTTCTTTTTCTCTTTCTACTTTATTGTATTGACTATTTTTATTTCCAGTATTATTCAATTACAACAACAGTTTTACCGGACGTAGTACTTGACGAATTAAATCTTGTTTTTTCTTTTTTTTATTTCATTTCATTTCAACACAAACATAATACAACATTAATAGATAAGGTAACTATTAAACAAATAAAAAGAAAAACGATAATTTAAACACGACGAATTAAATCTGGTTCAGTATTTGACAAATTATTACCGTTAAATTCTTCACAGCTTTTAATTTCGTGATTAAAAATAATTCCGAAACAATTTATGTTTCTGCGACATCTCTACTGCGCAGAAGACCACTGAGTGTGTAGAAAAACGGCTTATAACCGATGGTGGCGCAGTTCCAGTTGGCTTAACGTGAAAAAGGTTTGGTTTCGGGGATTCATAACCTGTATATTATTTAGAGTTTAAGATTTAAGTTAGAATACGATAGTGACAAATACGATGTCGGGGATAAAATTATATTAACCTGGTATGGTACCTTTATTTACGGAAAAAATTGTCCATATAAATAGATTCTCAACAATTTCCGAATTGTGGAATAAAATATCAGCAATTTATATATTTAAAGTCAAAGTAATCGTGCTTAATTACTCGGCTTTCTACATTTTGATTGGTCACTGTTAATGATTTCATTCTCGATAAAGCCTATGCGCTTCACATACAAATAAAAGTAATCCATGAAATAAATAAAATAAAAAGAGCAATTAAAAACAATGAGAGTGACAGGCCACAAGATATATAAGGATCTCAACTGATTGAAAATGGTTTATCGAGGGTAAAAATACTTGTTGAAAAGATGAGTTTTTAAAAGCTGTTCAAATAATGGTGGTTGTGTTAGCACAGGTAGACTACTCCAAAGGGTAGCTACCGCCCGCATAAATGAGTGTTTCCCGTAAAATTGAGTTGATGGTCGATCGGCTATGGTATGAAAAGAGAGAAGCTGATAACGGGAGGATAATTGTGCGTATAGGAAGGAATACATTATAGTAGAAACAATCTTTTGGGACAACCCTATTGTTATGTTTAAATGTTGTTTGCATTGGCTTTTCCATACAATTTGATGACGCCCTCAATTACAATTTTACTACAGAACTTTTACTGTACAGGTATTAAGTTTTCATGGATACGGGCTGCTTGGCGACAGTCTATACGGCTATACGAGGAAAAGCAACTGCTTTATTATTAGACCTATTATAGTTAATTTTAACTGCTTTATTATTATTACAGTTAATTGATCTTTTTAAATATTGCAACATATAATACAATGTAACTCAACACGGACGTTACTTTATTTACATTACAATTTACATACATTTTCTTTGTCCTGTTTCTTATACTACTGTATTACCTATTATCCAAAAGACTATGAAGTTTGTTTTTTTTTCTTTCGATGTTAAGTTAACAATGTCCTGGCAAATTGATACAATTTTAACATGGTTATCAGGGCTTACATCAACATAATTTAACGTGTTGGGTTCAACTGTGGCGCCAATGCACCATGCTATTAAATTGTAAAAGTGGAATGGAATCACCTCTATCGCTTCATTCAGATTTATATCTTGAGATGTTGCAGGCCTACAACTCATTTTATTTCATTGTGTACAATTGTACCTGCATTGAAAACAGTTCTAACTTTCTCCAGACTTACATCAAGATGCATCGCTTGAATGGTGTTTTCAGTTCCCATTGGATCATCAGATATATCACCAGTTCAAAACTCCTCATCAGATGACCTCATAAGATCTAATACATTTACAGTTGAAAGTTCTTCTTCTGTAAATACCATTTCACCTCGGGTTTTACGATAAGACTTTTGGAAGCACAACTGCGGAAAGTCTTTCTCAATCGTTTTTTAATGTTATCAGCTCTAAAATAGGAATTTATTGGTGTTAATATTAATTTTCATGGACATCAACATAATAATAAAAATAATATTAACAAACTAGGACAGAATTATTTGAATAAAAGTAGAATGTTCATTAAAACATGAGTTTGTTTTTATTATGTTTTATTTAGAGTATGTATTACTTTTGTACATGTACCTGTAATTTATTGTTTCAATACCTTCATGATGTTCAGCAATCTTTATAAACAATTGTACCAATTCCGGCATCCTTAACATTTCTTTATTTTGTATGAGGCGCTCCTGAATGACTGTTTGCTTGAAAACTGTATAAGATGTATCATACACCGATTTCATTGATTTATTCAATCTAAAAAAGAAAATTAAAATTGCAATATTATAACTAACAAATTAATAGACGCTTACTATATAACTTTACAATAAAATATAATGACAAAAAACAAGAAGATCGACGACGTTTCGGAACCATCATGGAACCATTTTCAAGATCAAGTGATCGAATTATACAAAAACAACAAACACCAATAGTGGCGTTCACATCGAACTATGGCCAGTTAATTTAACTAGATTATCTATATGATCTCGCCATAATTTGGATGTGAACGCTCAATTATGTCCGGATGATGGATTTTTTCTGAACAATTATTGTTGCTTGGATTTAGAAATAAATCCAAGGATAGCCAGTTATTTTATGAGGGTAATCCAATTAACAACCCAGCAGGTGGCCTTCAGCCTCATTTGCACCAATGAGATTGAAGAATTTTGGAACCCAATTGACCATTATTATGGTCATTTTTATATTTAACATTTGAATTGCAAAGAATATGCTTATTCTTCTTTATTGTGTACCCTATAAAATGTCCTAAAATTAAATGAACTATATCTGACGAGGACAAAGGTATAATAGAAAAGAAGAATAGAGTAGAAATACAAAAGACAGATCAACCACCCTCGTAACAATCAAAACAAATTGAATTAACTAGACATAATTGTACCAAAGAACGGGATTTGTCAAGGTTAGTCCAGTTAGTAGAACATTGTTAAATCCACTTCTTCTAGACAAATTAACATCAAAGAAGGCCTACAATGCTAATGGTTGGATACATGCCTTCATCGTTATTACTATTTTCACTACTACTACTAGCACTAAGCCTAGATGTCGGCATAGATCTTTTTACAGCAGAAACAATTCGTTTTTTTATCAATAAAACGTCGGTAACATGTTGGGTGAAACCACTCATTATTCTGCAAATATTACCTTCAAATAGATGACGTGCGTGATGTTTCGGCTAGGACACGACCAAAGATACTATAGCGCCACGAGTATTGTTTAAACACGATTGTATAGCGACTCTTTAACATCAATATATAGATAGTTCGACGATAACTTTATACTGAAATATTTTATTTTTTTTAAATGTCAACTATTTTTAATCGTTTAACAGTAATTCACATTTGCTTATGGTGTATGGTACAAATATTTTTACCAGTGTTTTGACATTGGCCTATTAATAGTATTTTAACTTTGGTCTATATAGAGTTTTTGCTATCTGATGTAATTTTCTTTTGTAGTTTTATTGTCTTTTATTATACCAAGCAAAATGAAATTCCATTTTAAGTTGAACAATTTCTGGAATCTTGAATAGCTATAGCATGAACAAGTGTTAGTAAATTACAATTGCATGTACGACATAGAATACAACTTGACACCTGTGGATGTGAGCAATGGTATATTTTATTCATTTTTATTCTTTATATCAAACCAACAGTGTAAAACACCAATAACAGGCTGAAAATAAAAGCTAAACTATAAAATATGAGCCAATATAAATATATACAAATGAAAAAGAAAATTTAAATAATTTCATTAATAATACATTTAAATTGAGAAAAATTACAGTTAAAAATATCTAAAGAATTATTTTTTAATATACAAGAATTGTACAATGACGAGAGTCTACAGAAAATACCATTTTTACAAACATTGACACGAGAAAATTTAACATGAAGAACGGGTTTACTACGAAGATTACGAACAGGAACATTAAAATAAAACAACGAAACAAGATCACATTCAAACTTAGAAGTAAGACATTTATACAGGAAGTGCAAGTCCTGTCTTGCTCTCCTAGATGTCGGGGAAACAATAGGAGGCAGGTTGGCTGCTGGGCCGACAAAGCGCAAGAACTTGTTATGGGTCCGATCAATTCTGGAGGCTTGAGAAGCAGAGAGTGAATTGTAGATAATTGAACAGAGAATACAACTCGACACCTGTATGTGAGCAATGGTATGACATAGAATACAACTCGACACCTGTATGTGAACAATGGTTTAACATAGAATACAACTCGACACCTGTATGTGAGCAATGGTATGACATAGAATACAACTCGACACCTGTATGTGAGCAATGGTATGACATAAAATACAACTTGACACCTGTATGTAAACAATGGTATGACATAGAATACAACTCAACACCTGTATGTGAGCAATGGTATAACATAGAATACAACTCGACACCTGTATGTGAGCAATGGTATAACATAGAATACAACTCGACACCTGTATGTGAGCAATGGTATGACATAGAATACAACTCGACACCTATATGTGAGCAATGGTATAACATAAAATACAACTCGACACCTGTATGTGAGCAATGGTATAACATAGAATACAACTCGACACCTGTATGTGAGCAATGGTATGACATAGAATACAACTCGACACCTATATGTGAGCAATGGTATGACATAGAATACAACTCGACACCTGTATGTGAGCAATGGTATAACATAAAATACAACTCGACACCTGTATATGAGCAATGGTATGACATAGAATACAACTCGACACCTGTATGTGAGCAATGGTATGACATAAAATACAACTTGACACCTGTATGTAAACAATGGTATGACATAGAATACAACTCGACCCCTGTATGTGAGCAATGGTATAACATAGAATACAACTCGACACCTGTATGTGAGCAATGGTATAACATAGAATACAACTCGACACATGTATGTGAGCAATGGTATAACATAGAATACAACTCGACACCTGTATGTGAGCAATGGTATGACATAAAATACAACTTGACACCTGTATGTGAGCAATGGTATAACATAGAACACAACTCGACACCTATATGTGAGCAATGGTATAACATAGAATACAACTCGACACCTGTATGTGAGCAATTGTATGACATAAATTACAACTCGACACCTGTATGTGAACAATGGTATGACATAGAATACAACTCGAAACCTGTATGTGAGCAATGGTATGACATAGAATACAACTCGACACCTGTATGTGAGCAATGGTATAACATAGAATACAACTCGACACCTGTATGTGAGCAATGGTATAACATAAAATACAACTCGACACCTGTATGTGAGCAATGGTATAACATAAAATACAACTCGACACCTGTATGTGAGCAATGGTATAACATAAAATACAACTCGAAACCTGTATGTGAGCAATGGTATAACATAGAATACAACTCGACACCTGTATGTGAGCAATGGTATAACATAGAATACAACTCGACACCTGTATATGAGCAATGGTATGACATAGAATACAACTCGACACCTGTATGTGAGCAATGGTATAACATAAAATACAACTCGACACCTGTATATGAGCAATGGTATAACATAAAATACAACTCGACACCTGTATGTGAGCAATGCTATAACATAGAATACAACTCGACACCAATATTTAAACGTACTAAATACAACATTAAAACAATATTATATGATATCCTATCTGGAGGACGAGACAATGAGTGTAATGCATTAAAGACAGAATGTAATATGTCTTATTGCATCTTGCTTCAGATAGGCCTACCTATCTTTTTTGAGCGAATGTTAAATAATCGATTACCCTTGAGAATGCGTCAATAATGTCAGTACCCATTGTAGTACCAGGGAAGAGTTACTGTAGTGGTAGTACACTGTAGGAGATTGTTAATCTAAATATAAATTTACGTAAAGGCTAAAATCGGTAAATCGCGCGTAATTTCTAGAATGTTTACTCGATGGTATATAAAGTTGGTTTGTACTTTCGGTACTGATTTTAACCACCTGAAGAACCCTGTTTACTAATTAAATTGAGTTCAATATTAGTTATTGACAATTTAAACGAATTTATTTTTAATGATTTAGGGGTGTTTTCCGATCGTGGTTTACACTGTCTAATGGATGTCCTTCTTGAACAATAATACAAGGATGCTTCGCATTTTCCTATCTCCTCCTACGATAATTGTTTTTAATGGAAAAACCAGTTGAACAGCTCAAGTACAGCATCACAAGGTTGAAGACAGTCGATTTTCTTTAAAAAATACTATTTTGATAGATTTAATATACGTTTATACAAATGTATTGATTTGCGATGAATGGAATACATTATTTGGTTTAACCATGTAGGTTTAACATAGAGGTATAGGTTTAAAACAAGTAGGTAAATGTATGGGCACTTAAAGAATAAACGTAATGCCTTAAGATATAGTATTGCAATACTACTATACAATACTGTATACCTATTAACCACTTTTGATCGCCATTCGAATCGCAAATTTCTTACTGTGAGTGTTGATACTGTTATATAATATAAACATACTGTATATACAGATACACTGTATTACTGTGAGTGTGGGAGGCCCTACTGTTAGCTTATAAACACATACGGTAATATATACAAATAAACTATATTACTGAGGCCCTGTTTCTGCTGTATTTACAATATAAATCTGTGCGGAGAGGGGAAGCTAAAATGTCAGGCCAACTAAAAGGTAATAAAAGGGACAACCACATTTATAAAGACATTTCTAAAAATATAAAGCAGGAGTACGGAATAGACTTGTCTCCAAAGCAAGTAAACTCTCACAACATCTCTATCACTAGGGCTAGGCTGTTAAAAGTGAGGCGTAAAACTTCTTTTATTGCGACTTTTAATTATTGACCAAATAAATGAATGGCAATTTTGGGTAAAAAGGATGAATTTTAACACGACCACCCAAGAAACGGGGTACTGAATACGGTATAAAAAATATTTTTATACCGTATTTTGAGCAGTTGCAGCAGAAACAGGCCCTGACAGTTACTTCTCAACATTTTTATTAATTGATAAATACAACAAAAATAAACGTCGTAGTGGTGTATCTTCACATGTAGGCTACTTTACTATTTCAAACGACTATGACAGTGACAGTTTTAACAAAGTATTAAATCGCAAATGCTTTACTGTATTTAGTGGTATATTATTTATAGGCCTATAAAACATTAACAAATTATTTCGTTGCTTGCTGAATGGATAAAGAATGTATTTTAAAATGGTTCCTCTTTGTACATTCCCTCAAACTTAATGTTACAAACAGAACACAAATTGGGTTTGTTTAAAATGAGTCTAAAAATCAAACATTTGGTTTCTCTTTGCATAAATCATCGTGTCAATTTATTCGTTTCTGTAAACGACAATCTATTATAATCCTGTCGTACGTACATTTAAAATCGCCAGTTTCTTACGCTGAAATTACTGTGTATTCGAGAGCGTCCATCTGGGCACGACCTCGATGGTACGCTAGCGAAGCGATCTAGTAGACAACATTTCCGGTAACAGGAAAATATCTTTAAGAACAATAGTTCATTGTTGGAAATATTTACGCCTCAATTCTATAATCTGGATTTATAATATTATCCAACGACAATACATACTTTACTTTACAGTTTAATTCCAAATGTAAATGTTGGTAATGGGATGGCTATACTTGTTTGTGTTTATTATTCATACAACTAAAATCCGTAGTTGACTTTTAATAGGTTTGACAATGCTATACAATTCATTTCAAAATTCATAATTTTCTCCGATTTTAGCTTGTAATTTGTATTCATTAAACAATTCATACATTCACAACTCTTGAAGATGAACAGGCAAAACATATAGTTAGTATCTGTTACTGTACAATATTTGCATTGTTTCCTTTTTAAACCTCACTTCCTGAACAAGACCATTAAGTTTACAATTATGAACTATTTCTAATAAGGAAGTTCATCTTAAATGTGTTGAATTGGTGCAGGATAGGCATTTGCTGCTACCATCTCGTCCAAGTCAGAGGTTATTAGCGGATATTATCCTGTCTCAAGATTGTTCAAGTCAAGTTTTGTTTCATGTATGTTTACAGTTGCTGCTACCATCTCGTCCAAGTCAGAGATTATTAGTGGATATTATCCTGTCTCAAGATTGTTCAAGTCAAGTTTAGTTCTATGTAAGTTTACAGTTGCTGCTACCATCTCGTCCAAGTCAGAGGTTATTAGTGGATATTATCCTGTCTCAAGATTGTTCAAGTCAAGTTTTGTTCTTTGTAAGTTTACAGTTGCTGCTACCATCTCGTCCAAGTCAGAGGTTATTAGTGGATATTATCCTGTCTCAAGATTGTTCAAGTCAAGTTTAGTTCTATGTAAGTTTACAGTTGCTGCTACCATCTCGTCCAAGTCAGAGGTTATTAGTGGATATTATCCTGTCTCAAGATTGTTCAAGTCAAGTTTAGTTCTATGTAAGTTTACAGTTGCTGTTACCCTCTCGTCCAAGTCAGAGGTTATTAGTGGATATTATCCTGTCTCAAGATTGTTCAAGGCAAGTTTAGTTCTATGTAAGTTTACAGTGTTATTCAAGTTTATAAACGCTACCAAGCTACTTTAAAATACAATTATTTGGCTTCAATCGTTTTACTTTATAGTGATTTTATGTTCAATTGGTTAATAAATAGAAGGTATGTTATTTCTACATTATATTCCTCTATGTTTAGAACGAGATTATTCACACTTTCTAGTTCATTTGGCGTGAGTAGCAACAAATTGACGACAATCATCACCCCTAAGTTGAAACATTGAATCAAATATTAACAAAATATACAATTGTGTTTATTTGCATGGTATCACACAATTTATTGTATTACAACAATTAAATAATTTCAGGGTGGGACAGTACCTAATTATAACATTCGTATCAAGCAACCGACCAGGGATTTAGTATTATAGAGGGCGCAACAGCCGTCTCAGACGATCTTGGGCAGTTATGTACATTTGAAACAGGAATTATTATAGAACATATATTATAGATTTATTTTTACACCACCGATTGTTTGATTGATGGAGTGGAGTTGTACGTGGCTACCACTCCAAGGGTCCTGGGTTCAAGTCCTGTCATAATTATGTCAGGATTTTTTTCTAATGACAACTCCACTCCCAAAGACTTGTAAATAAGACGTTATTTATATAGAGCATATGTTTCCTAAACAGGAAGAAAGTTAAGAAGATGAGATGTTTTATAAAATCAAATTAATATTAATCCCTACCGTTTCTCGACCCTCAGTCACCGAGATTAATTTTTTAGCATTGGGAGTACATTGAAATAAAGTATGTCAATTAAGGTCCAGGGACCACCATATGGCCTTTCTTAAGTTTTCATCTCTATACCAACTTTCAAGGAAGTGGCCCCTAAATACGCTCAAATTAAATTAGATAGTAAATGGTATCATTTATAAACATTTATATAAATCCACATCGTATTTTCGATTTGTGTGTCATCATTATCAACTCTCTTTTACTATCGTTTTCTATTACTTTTATTTTGTTTATGTGCTTGTGGAAGTAACTTTTTTTTTCTAAAAGAAAATAAAAACACTTATTTTAAGTACAAAGTAGCTTATTCGCCTGTAACAAATGTATTTTGTTTATGTCTTATCCCAGAAAAAATGGGATTTTAGTCTACAGCATATGATTCATGGTTTTGTAGTGCAATTGAATTAAAATTACAGATAAAACGACAACAACTCAGCTTCGCCATGGCGTTGCACATTGCACTACATATATTGGATGTATTGTGCAAATGGTAAAATACGATCCATAAATTGCGATCCATATATCCCATGAATTAAGTGCGTATGCGTAAACTAAATAGGTGCCCTGACGACTGAGATTTAGACTCTTCCGTTTTGAAATTTGATTTAATTAGAATTTCGAGTACATCGAACAGACCAATTTTAAAATGTTCTCTGACCAGGAATCAATATCTGTAATTCTTAAATGACCATTCCTGTGCTAAATTTACTTAAGAACGCCCTAATTAGTGATAATTAGACATTTAATTAGCATTTTGAGTACATCAACGAAATTCACACCACACATACTTTTAAACATACTGATTAAGTATTCATTATTCTTAAGTTTAAAATCCGGGGCCAAAGCCACTTAAGAATGGGTCAAAACCGCTTAAGTGTGGGTCAAAGGTCAAAATAATCAAAAATCAGATTTAATTCGTATATAAAGTAGCCTACATTGACCAAACCAATTCAATTTTCCAGTGTGTCAATTAGAGTTGTTAATGTGTTGAATCTCTATCAGAACGGTTATTGATATTGATAGATCTTGTTGCCACGCCAATCCGTACATGTTTATCAGACGCCATGTCATCTCTTGCTATTTCTTGAAGCAGCATCTGCATCATTGCTAGTTCAATGAGGTCTACTGAAATAATTGATATGTATGTTCTCCGGATACCGAATGTACATTAATCCATTATCTTTTTCAATCCAGGACGGGAGTTCAATTTCAATTTCAATATTGTGAGTTTATTCTGTTTGTAAAAAGTATTTCATTGAATTTATGGTAAAAAAGCATTAATAAATGAAACAGCACTATGTTAAAAATTAGGTATAGATAAACAATTATTATTTTTAAGCTGTCGTATCTATATAAATTATGGTTAATTCTGACATATAGGCACAATGGAAAAAACTTCGGAACCGACAAAAGTGTCTAAAATCGTGTCCCGATACTTTGGTGGGATAGAGACTGAACATTCATCATTAAAAAATAAAAACTTTTGACTAATTTATGTAAATATGATTAATTACATAAACTAAAGATAATAACATTTATATTGTTAATTTTTATAAAAATGTTTTAGGCATTGAGGTAAATACCTCCATGTTTCAGGCAACCCCACAAAACCTCGTGTCCCGATCGTACATCTTCATTTGATAACAGGACTTTGTTAATTAAAATATTGTAAAAAGTTAGTTAATCATGATTTAATGCGATTTTATTATTCAAAATACGTCTCTACATACATTAATTCTAAAACTTTATAATGTTTGTTTGGAAAAAGCTTGTCCCACATTTTTGTGTCATATACCGTCACATAATTTAAATGTGGCGTCTACAGTTTAATGAACGGCGGGGAAAAATTGATTGTGCGTTGTAAACATGCGAATATATGGAAATAAAACTAGCCGCACATTATTTTCAATAAAAGAAAAAAGCAAATAAAATAAGGTTTTAGAAAAATTACAGTTTATTGAATGTCATATCTGAATGAACGGTATTAAACTCATTAAATAATTATAATTTCTGTTTTTTGTTTAACTGGAAGTACAATTTGTTCATGGTGTCTAGAAGTATGTACTCCATCTCTGCTGAAAGACATGCCTACGAGGTGATCCTGGGCTGTCCTATGCTAAATATATCATCTCCGTCCATCACGGTCAGCTGCGTCACATTTGCCAATAGTATAGGGACTTTACAAAACACGACGGGAAGCCACAGGACGGTGCTCATGAATAATTTATGCATGAGCCTTAACAAAGTCGGCGGAGCTTAACATGAAATTCCGTCGTCTTAAATTTTTGAGAACGATAAAGTTGCAATTTTCCGGTTTACGGAGAACGAATAAAAATAATGTACATATAACCTTAAAAATACAGTTCATTCTTCTACTATGTCAATGGTTAGTAATTAATATTAGTTTAAACATAATTTTGTAAAACATCAGTGACAGTCATACCACTTTTTGAAAACTATTATTTTATGGAATTAGTAAATGGTTTTTAACGTAAAACATCATACTAAGATAAGATAAGATAAATGTATTGAACAAACGCTTTTGTATGGCAAGCCTCAGCTGTCTGAAGTATTCAAAATATTATATTATTATATCATTTTTTTATTATATTATATATTGTATTGTAATGAATTATACGTTTTGCATTATATTACTTGGTTTTAGCATTATAATTATATCTATTTCTAATATATTATGTGAAAAATGTAACAAATTATTGACTTTTTGTATTATATTATTTGGTTTTAGCATTATATTATGAACATTTAATATTATATTATTAATAAAATACATTATATTATAATATAATTGTATTATATTAAACGCATTTACTTTACTTTATAACATACAACATTATTATATTATACGGATTCGTTAGTTATATTATTATTTTGTATGATGTTTATTATACGTCACGGCTTATTTCAGTTCTTCTAACTCTTTCTCTCCCTCCCCCTGTTCACTAGCAATCAGCGGCCGGCAGAATCTGCATTGTGTGACTGTTGAAGAATAACTACGTACTAGGCCTAGCCTAGGCCTACTAGGGGATCTAGACAAGTGACCAAGGATCACCGGACAGCTACAACTAATACTACAATACAATAATACTACTACAATAACTACTACTGCTACTACCTAGGCCTAGCTAGTGAGTAGTAGGTAGCTACTACTAGGCTCTAGGGCGTATGTATGATGTTAACTACTACGGCCTAGGCTAGGCCTAGAGGCCTACTAGTACTAGGCTAGGCCTAGACTTAAGTTGTAGTAGGCTAGGGCCGGGCCTGCTGCCTTAGGCTAGGCTACTACTACTACTACTACTACTAGGCAGCCCATGATGGGTACGAGTAAGCCAACATTTTGGATATATGTAAACCAAAATTTGGGTACGAGCGTGTTGGCATGGCATGGGTACGGGTTGACCTGTATCCTTCTAGCTAATCGTACTATGCCTAGGCCTCAAGTAAGTCTACACTACCCAGTCCGGCTACAATATGGTCTATTTTGTTTTATAGCTTTATTGATAGCTGGGTTCAAATCTGTGTTGGGACGGCTTTCTCTCATTCTAAAACAGATTTCCTTATAATAAAATAATATATGAATTTATTTGTAATATTGTAATGTATACATAATATAAGTAATTGCCATTGCCTTTATTACTATTAATTATGTATTAAACGGTTACCCCTTAATTATACTATAGTATAATTTCCTTGTTATATTTTACAATATTTTCATCCTAATTCTACAATTTTGTCTTTCACAGCACAAATTTATCGGTTTCGATCCAAGTCGGCCCTAAACCGTCTCGGCCAAAATCAAGTCGGCCCCAAGTCAAGTCGGCCCCAAGTCAAGTCGGCCTCAAGTCAACTCGGCCTCAAGTCAACTCGGCCTCACGTCAACTCGGCCAAAAAATAATCGGTCAACTCGGCCCCGTTAAAGTATGGAACGCAAAAAGTGCAAATGAAGGGGATTGATAAAATATATTTCTTCACAATTTTTTAACTATGAATAATTCTGACTTTTAATGAATATTATTATTTAGACAATAATATATTTAGCAAAAAAAATAGGAATGATTTCACCAACTTTCCTTTATTTACGTTTAATAAAATTTCGTAGCTGAGCCTCCCTGCGCGTTTGCCAGCTTTTTCGATATCTACAACTGCTACGTGTTTTCGCTGACCGGGGGATTCCCCTTTTTTTTAAACGCAAATCAAGCACAAAAACAATGTACGATCATTTTTTCTATGGCCAAATGGTGGAACGTAGGTCTCCGTCTTCGATTTCCTAAAATACGGTACCTGCACGTGTTTTTTGTAACACGCGGGTACTTCTATTCATATCGGCAATGAGTTCATTTTTTTATATGATATTATATTCTTTATTTCTTCATTTTTTTAAAAACGTGGATAGTAAGAATCGTAATAATATTAAGCACTTTTTGCGTTCCATACTTTATTGTGGCCGAGTTGACCGATTAGTTTTTGGCCGAGTTGACGTGAGGCCGAGTTGACTTGAGGCCGAGTGACTTGGGACCGAGTTGACTTGGGGCCGACTTGACGTGGGGCTGACTTGACTTTGGCCGAGACGGTTTGGGGCCGACTTGACCTGCACCCGGTTATTTATCATACTGAATCATCACACACCAAGTCTCATAAATCTCTACTGTATTTGTCCAAGCTACTCCAGCTACGGTACATGGTATTGCCTTGAGGCTAAACTACACGGTATACTGGCACTACCATCATTCCTGGCTCGTCTACCTGTACCACATAAGCACAGTTTCAGTTTCAGTTTATTTACCATTTCAATTTCTGAACATAAGAGATGAACAACTTATATGGATGGATAACCGTAAGAGCGAAGCTCGTTTACCGGTCACCCATTAGTCCAGTGACATTACAGACAACATAAAGACAGGACAAAGGTGCAATACTTAACAAGACATGTGAACACTTGTGTTTGCAACCCCTTGGATAAAATAATATATTTATATAATGGAGAAAGTTAGAAATTATAATATTTCTTTTTGATCATACAATGATAATTTTTAAATTACTTCTTAAGAAGTCATACTACTGATTCAATATAGTGACTTACACCCTGTGGTCAAGGCTTTCTTTGCTCTTATGCTTATTTCCTCCAACATACAGAGTACATATAGGACTTTTTTTATTCATAACTGTTGAATTGTTTCCCAATACATAGTACCTATTGGTATTATATCTAAAAATACAAAGGCGGCTAACACAGATAGTTCCATATATACAGTACTCTTTTATAAATAAATTTATCTCTCCAAACTACTCCCAACTACCTAATCTAATAATAGTACTATTAGCATACTACTATACACTTTGTAGACAAGAAATAAGTTGTATACACTAGAGGACTTATGGTAGTACAGTCGATCGCCCTCTCACTGGCCCGGTCAACATAATCTATACCTAGATTATTACAGTAATTAAAGTACATTATTACAGAGTTTTTTTTTTTTTGCAGAAATCAAAGTTATGTGTATAGAAAGCAGTACTCGTATTAAAAACTAAGCAGGTTGCAGGTCTTGAACGCAAACTGACAGGATATTTTGAATATTTTTTGTTGTTGAAATGATGGAATCCTAACTTCAATTTCCACGAACTGGAGACGAAGACATATTATGACCCTTTTATTTAAATTTATTTGAATAGACCTCCATGTAAACTAATTAAAGGCTACATGATTGTTTTATATTTTAATATGTGATAGTAGAAAATCATTGTGTATAATGAGGACTATGAATCTGATATTTACTTGCATTCTTATCTTTTTAAAATATTATTTATAATGCCGGTAATGAGTTTAAAATTTAATTATATTGACTATTGTTGATAATCATCATGTCCTTATAAATTCATTTATACTTTTTTTGTGTAATATAGTTCATATATTATGTATTAAATAAATTGGTAAGACCCTATACTGTTATTATTTAAGGAAAGTTTATATATACTATTATTTTATGCCTACCAATATTAGTATTAATTGTTTATGTAAATATTTTGTCTAATTGCCTTGATTTTTGTATAGGCCAATGGCATCAATGTTTTTCTCAAAGCAAATTAGCCTAATAATGCCACATTTAGACACATGATTCATTGATTTCTGATATTCTGTACTTGTGTATGCATTACTAAAATAGTAGTTAATATTATTTCATTTATAATGTATGTATAAACATATATTCATATTTTTTTTAACATTTTTAAATTTAAAAATTATTACAATACCTATCTACCTTTCTGATATTGTTACTATTATATAATATTTTTTGAGGCAGCAATAAAAAAAAATAAAAAAATTTATTTGACTTATACTGTACTATGTTAGTTCAGAAGATGAAGTGTGTGTGGGCAGAAACTAGTGTGTTGGAGGTTGGTGGTGTGAGGTGTATAGTTGTCACTTTAAGACCTAAATTAGATGTTTTCTGAAGAAAAGAAGTAAGCGGATACGCTTTCAAACAACTCCAAGAAGATTCACACAAAAATAGTTACTTTCCAATAAAATAGTATAACAGTGTATATTACAGTACATTGAATAAACTCGAGCGGAATAATAACGCACATAAAAAACATTCATTTTCTTGTCGAAAAGTGCCCTCTCTAGTTTTCTATTAATTTATTAATAATTATTATCAATTAATGAGTAATATAAACATATTTTTAACATTTAATGCTGGAAACTGTATCTACTCCTAACAAAGTTTCATATCTCCAAATTTTATCAACGTATTCAAAGCACTTAAATAAATTACATTTAACATTACAAATTCAGGTTTTGGATATAATACGTAATTTTGCTTAAAAACATATACAAAAAACATCGATAAAAAATACTTTTCGTATTCAAAAACATTTGATACTTGGTATAAATGTTCAATATAGGTTGCTCCATCCATATTGCAAACAAAAAATAACTATCAAGCCATATCACTGATTTTTTAAATTTACGTTTTTACAAAATGTACACTTATGAAAGACCATACAATTCCAACTCATTTTTTTCAAGCTAATAACTATTTTGAAAAAACAACCAACAAAAAACGTTCATGAATGCAATTTTTTTCTGTGAATAGAGCAACCTATAGTGAACATTTATACCAAGTATCAAATGTTTTTGAATACGAAAAGTATTTTTTATCGATGTTTTTTGTATATGTTTTTAAGCAAAATTCTATCCAAAACCCGAATGTTTATGTTAAATGTGATATTTAATATTGAAGTGCTTTGAATACGTTAATGAAATTTGGAGATATGAAACTTTGTTAGGAGTAGAACCAGCTTCCAACCATGAATGTTAAAAATATGTTCATATTACTCATTAATTAATAATAATTATTAATAAATTAATAGAAAACTAGAGAGGGCACTTTTCGAAAAGAAAATGAATGTTTTTTTATGTGCGTTATTATTCCGCTTGAGTTTATTCAATGTACTGTAATATACACTGTTATACTACTTTATTGGAAAGTAATTATTTTTGTGTGAATCTTCTTGGAGTTGTTTGAAAGCGTATGCGCTTACTTCTGTTCTTCAGAAAACATCTAATTTAGGTCTTAAAGTGACAACTATACACCTCACACCACCAACCTCCAACACAATAGTTTCTGCCCACACACACTTCATCTCCTGAACTAACATAGTACAGTATAAGTCAAATTAATTGTTCTAATTTTTTTTTTATTGCTGCCTCAAAGAATATTATATAATAGTAACAATATCAGAAAGGTAGATAGGTATTGTAATAATTTTTAAATTTAAAAATGTTTAAAAAAATATGAATATATGTTTATACATACATTATAAATGAAATATATTAACTACTATTTTAGTAATGCATACACAAGTACAGAATATCAGAAATCAATGAATCATGTGTCTAAATGTGGCATTATTAGGCTAATTTGCTTTGAGAAAAACATTGATGCCATTGGCCTATACAAAATCAAGGCAATTAGACAAAATATTTACATAAACAATTAATACTAATATTGGTAGGCATAAAATAATAGTGTATATAAACTTTCCTTAAATAATAACAGTATAGGGCCTTACCAATTTATTTAATACATAATATATGAACTATATTACACAAAAAAAGTATAAATTAATTCATAAGGACATGATGATTATCAAAAATAGTCAATATAATTAAATTTTAAACTCATTACCGGCATTATATATAATATTTTAAAAAGATAAGAATGCAAGTAAATATCAGATTCATAGTCCTCATTATACACAATGATTTCCTACTATCACATATTAAAATATAAAACAATCATGTAGCCTTTAATGACTTTACATGGAGGTCTATTCAAATAAATTTAAGTAAAAGGGTCATAATATGTCTTCGTCTCCAGTTCGTGGAAATTGAAGTTAGGATTCCATCATTTCAACAACAAAAAATATTCAAAATATCCTGCCAGTTTGCGTTCAAGACCTGCAACCTGCTTAGTTTTTAATACGAGTACTGCTTTCTATACACATAACTTTGATTTCTGCAAAAAAAACAAAACTCTGTAATAATGTACTTTAATTACTGTAATAATCTAGGTATAGATTATGTTGACCGGGCCAGTGAGAGGGCGATCGACTGTACTACCATAAGTCCTGTAGGTGTATACAACTTATTTCTTGTCTACAAAGTGTATAGTAGTATGCTAATAGTACTATTATTAGATTAGGTAGTTGGGAGTAGTTTGGAGAGATACATCTATCTATAAAAGAGTACTGTATATATGGAACTATCTGTGTTAGCCGCCTTTGTATTTTTAGATATAATACCAATAGGTACTATGTATTGGGAAACAATTCAACAGTTATGAATAAAAAAAGTCCTATGTACTCCTCCTCTGTATGTTGGAGGAAATAAGCATAAGAGCAAATAAAGCCTTGACCACAGGGTGTAAGTCACTATTTTGAATCAGTAGTATGACTTCTTAAGAAGTAATTTAAAAATTATCATTGTATGATCAAAAAGAAATATTATAATATCTAACTTTCTCCTTTATATAAATATATTATTTTATCCAAGGGGTTGCAAACACAAGTGTTCACATGTCTTGTTAAGTATTGCACCTTTGTCCTGTCTTTATGTTTTCTGTAATGTCACTGCACTAACGGGTGACCGGTAAACGAGCTTTGCTCTTACGGTTATCCATCCATATAAGTTGTTCATCTCTTATGTTCAGAAATTGAAATGGTAAATAAACTGAAACTGAAACTGTGCTTATGTGGTACAGGTTGACGAGCCAGGAATGATGGTAGTGCCAGTATACCGTGTAGTTTAGCCTCAAGACAATACCATGTAGCTGGAGTAGCTTGGACAAATACAGTAGAGATTTATGAGACTTGGTGTGTGATGATTCAGTATGATAAATTTGTGCTGTGAAAGACAAAATTGTAGAATTAGGAAGAAAATATTGTAAAATATAACAAGGAAATTATACTATAGTATAATTAAGGGGTAACCGTATAATACATAATTAATAGTAATAAAGGCAATGGTAATTACTAATTATATTATGTATACATTACAATATTACAAATAAATTCATATATTATTTTATTATGATAAGGAAATCTGTTTTAGAATGAGAAAAAGCCGTCCCAACCCAGATTTGAACCCAGCTATCAGTAAAGCTATAAAACAAAATAGACCATATTGTAGCCGGACTGGGTAGCGTAGACTTACTTGAGGCCTAGGCATAGTACGATTAGCTAGAAGGATACAGGTCAACCCGTACCCATGCCATGCCAACACGCTCGTACCCAAATTTTGGTTTACATATATCCAAAATGTTGGCTTACTCGTACCCATCATGGGCTGCCTAGTAGTAGTAGTAGTAGTAGTAGCCTAGCCTAAGGCAGCAGGCCCGGCCCTAGGCTACTACAACTTAAGTCTAGGCCTAGCCTAGTACTAGTAGGCCTCTAGGGCCTTAGGCCTAGCCTAGGCCCTTGTAGTTAACATCATACATAGCCATAGTAGCTACCTATCCCCTACTCACTAGCTAGGCCTAGGTAGTAGCAGTAGTAGTTATTGTAGTAGTATTATTGTATTGTAGTATTAGTTGTAGCTGTCCGGTGATCCTTGGTCACTTGTCTAGATCCCCTAGTAGGCCTAGGCTAGGCCTAGGCCTAGTACGTAGTTATTCTTCAACAGTCATGTTATGCGCGATTTGAACGATTTGCGCAATTTGAAATTGCGCAAAAAAATCCTTGCGCAATTTGAAATTGCGCAAAGAATTCTTGCGCAATTTAAAATTGCGCAAAGATTTTTTTGCGCAATTTCAAATTGCGCAATCAACTTGCGCAATTTCAAATTGCGCAAGAAAATCTTTGCGCAATTTTAAATTGCGCTGCACAATTTGTAAATTGCGCAAGATAGTTCTTGCGCAATATGACACCTTTGCGCAATTTGAAAACGAACTGTAAATTTTCCCATACATGGCTAGGCTAGGCCTAGGCAGAGGAGTTTAAAATTTAGTATTTTATTATATAAATAAGACCATTTCAATGAAGATAATGTTTAATACTCACTTTTTAAGTTTTTAATATTAGTTTAAGCTAGGCCATGTAACCTAGTCAGTATCAGTAGTCCAGACCCTAGCTAGGCTAGAGTAGGCCTAGTATAGCCGGCCGCCCGCGCCGCGCCCGCCTGGTGGAACACCACCGCTTCGTTTTCCTTCGTCGGTTCTTCGACGGTATGCTAACTTATAACAATATTTGCACTACTAAAATAAGGAAATGTGATATTTATCTTTAATTTTGAATCATTCTTAGAAATTAAATACTATAAAAATATGGGTGTGCATGATTTCACAATCTGTCGAAAAACCTTGCGCAATTTGCAGATTACTTGCGCAATTTAATACGTTGCTTGCGCAATTTGAAACACATGTTTCAATTCAAATTGCGCAAGGATTTTTTTTGCGCAATTTCAAATTGCGCAAATCGTTCAAATCGCGCATAACAGTCACACAATTCAGATTCTGCCGGCCGCTGATTGCTAGTGAACAGGGGGAGGGAGAGAAAGAGTTAGAAGAACTGAAATAAGCCGTGACGTATAATAAACATCATACAAAATAATAATATAACTAACGAATCCGTATAATATAATAATGTTGTATGTTATAAAGTAAAGTAAATGCGTTTAATATAATACAATTATATTATAATATAATGTATTTTATTAATAATATAATATTAAATGTTCATAATATAATGCTAAAACCAAAAAATATAATACAAAAAGTCAATAATTTGTTACATTTTTCACATAATATATTAGAAATAGATATAATATAATGCTAAAACCAAGTAATATAATGCAAAACGTATAATTCATTACAATACAATATATAACATAATAAAAAAATGATATAATAATATAATATTTTGAATACTTCAGACAGCTGAGGCTTGCCATAATATAGGTTAAGTATTGTTCGATCTGTAAGATTACCTTGTTTTTACTAATTTCATTTTACTTGTATAATTCGCTTCTTAGTTAAGACTTAAATGTTATTTTTTGATACTTTTCTTTTTGTTTTTACATTGCCTTGTAAATGAACGCACCGTCTTATAAACGTGTGCCGCTGATACAAAAGTATGGCAAGCCTCAGCTGTCTGAAGTATTCAAAATATTATATTATTATATCATTTTTTTATTATATTATATATTGTATTGTAATGAATTATACGTTTTGCATTATATTACTTGGTTTTAGCATTATATTATATCTATTTCTAATATATTATGTGAAAAATGTAACAAATTATTGACTTTTTGTATTATATTATTTGGTTTTAGCATTATATTATGAACATTTAATATTATATTATTAATAAAATACATTATATTATAATATAATTGTATTATATTAAACGCATTTACTTTACTTTATAACATACAACATTATTATATTATACGGATTCGTTAGTTATATTATTATTTTGTATGATGTTTATTATACGTCACGGCTTATTTCAGTTCTTCTAACTCTTTCTCTCCCTCCCCCTGTTCACTAGCAATCAGCGGCCGGCAGAATCTGAATTGTGTGACTGTTGAAGAATAACTACGTACTAGACCTAGCCTAGGATCACCGGACAGCTACAACTAATACTACAATACAATAATACTACTACAATAACTACTACTGCTACTACCTAGGCCTAGCTAGAGTGAGTAGTAGGTAGCTACTACTAGGCTCTAGTAGGGCGTATGTATGATGTTAACTACTAGGGCCTAGGCTAGGCCTAGAGGCCTACTAGTACTAGGCTAGGCCTAGACTTAAGTTGTAGTAGGCTAGGGCCGGGCCTGCTGCCTTAGGCTAGGCTACTACTACTACTTCTACTAGGCAGCCCATGATGGGTACGAGTAAGCCAAAATTTTGGATATATGTAAACCAAAATTTGGGTACGAGCGTGTTGGCATGGCATGGGTACTGGTTGACCTGTATCCTTCTAGCTAATCGTACTATGCCTAGGGCCTAGTGTTATGCGCGATTTGAACGATTTGCGCAATTTGAAATTGCGCAAAAAAATCCTTGCGCAATTTGAAATTGCGCAAAGAATTCTTGCGCAATTTTTCTTGCGCAATTTAAAATTGCGGAAGGATTTTTTTGCGCAATTTTAAATTGCACTGCACAATTTGTAAATTGCGCAAGATAGTTCTTGCGCAATATGACACCTTTGCGCAATTTGAAAACGAACTGTAAATTTTCAAATTGCGCAACAAAATTCTACCAGACAATCGGTATTATAATAATTTATTGGAAACTAAATAACTCAAAATAAAACATAATAAATGCGAAGATGTGTGTAATAAATACATAACATTTATTATTACAATTAAATAATATTATCACTGTAACTTGAAATAAATCAAAATAAATGTAAAAATTAAGTTTTTAATATTAGTTTAAGCTAGGCCATGAAACCTAGTCAGTATCAGTAGTCCAGACCCTAGCTAGGCTAGAGTAGTATAGCCGGCCGCCCGCGCCGCGCCCGCCTGGTGGAACACCACCGCTTCGTTTTCCTTCGTCGGTTCTTCGACGGTATGCTAACTTATAACAATATTTGCACTACTAAAATAAGGAAATGCGATATTTATCTTTAATTTTGAATCATTCTTAGAAATTACTATAAAAATATGGGTGTGCATGATTTCACAATCTGTCGAAAAACCTTGCGCAATTTGCAGATTACTTGCGCAATTTAATACGTTGCTTGCGCAATTTGAAACACATGTTTCAATTCAAATTGCGCAAGGATTTTTTTTGCGCAATTTCAAATTGCGCAAATCGTTCAAATCGCGCATAACACCTAGGACTCAAGTAAGTCTACGCTACCCAGTCCGGCTACAATATGGTCTATTTTGTTTTATAGCTTTATTGATAGCTGGGTTCAAATCTGGGTTGGGACGGCTTTTTCTCATTCTAAAATAGATTTCCTTATCATAATAAAATAATATATGAATTTATTTGTAATATTGTAATGTATACATAATATTTGCCATTGCATTTATTACTATTAATTATGTATTATACGGTTACCCCTTAATTATACTATAGTATAATTTCCTTGTTATATTTTACAATATTTTCTTCCTAATTCTACAATTTTGTCTTTCACAGCACAAATTTATCATACTGAATCATCACACACCAAGTCTCATAAATCTCTACTGTATTTGTCCAAGCTACTCCAGCTACATGGTATTGCCTTGAGGCTAAACTACACGGTATACTGGCACTACCATCATTCCTGGCTCGTCAACCTGTACCACATAAGCACAGTTTCAGTTTGAGTTTATTTACCATTTCAATTTTTGAACATAAGAGATGAACAACTTATATGGATGGATAACCGTAAGAGCGAAGCTCGTTTACCGGTCACCCGTTAGTACAGTGACATTACAGACAACATAAAGACAGGACAAAGGTGCAATACATAACAGGACATGTGAACACTTGTGTTTGCAACCCCTTGGATAAAATAATATATTTATATAAAGGAGAAAGTTAGATATTATAATATTTCTTTTTGATCAAACAATGATAATTTTTAAATTACTTCTTAAGAAGTCATACTACTGATTCAAAATAGTGACTTACACCCTGTGGTCAAGGCTTTATTTGCTCTTATGCTTATTTCCTCCAACATACAGAGTACATAGGACTTTTTTTATTCATAACTGTTGAATTGTTTCCCAATACATAGTACCTATTGGTATTATATCTAAAAATACAAAGGTGGCTAACACAGATAGTTCCATATATACAGTACTCTTTTATAGATAGATGTATCTCTCCAAACTGCTCCCAACTACCTAATCTAATAATAGTACTATTAGCATACTACTATACACTTTGTAGACAAGAAATAAGTTGTATACACCTACAGGACTTATGGTAGTACAGTCGATCGCCCTCTCACTGGCCCGGTCAACATAATCTATACCTAGATTATTACAGTAATTAAAGTACATTATTACAGAGTTTTTTTTTTGTTGCAGAAATCAAAGTTATGTGTATAGAAAGCAGTACTCGTATTAAAAACTAAGCAGGTTGCAGGTCTTGAATGCAAACTGGCAGGATATTTTGAATATTTTTTGTTGTTGAAATGATGGAATCCTAACTTCAATTTCCACGAACTGGAGACGAAGACATATTATGACCCTTTTATTTAAATTTATTTGAATAGACCTCCATGTAAAGTCATTAAAGGCTACATGATTGTTTTATATTTTAATATGTGATAGTAGGAAATCATTGTGTATAATGAGGACTATGAATCTGATATTTACTTGCATTCTTATCTTTTTAAAATATTATTTATAATGCCGGTAATGAGTTTAAAAGTTAATTATATTGACTATTTTTGATAATCATCATGTCCTTATAAATTCATTTATACTTTTTTTTGTGTAATATAGTTCATATATTATGTATTAAATAAATTGGTAAGGCCCTATACTGTTATTATTTAAGGAAAGTTTATATACACTATTATTTTATGCCTACCAATATTAGTATTAATTGTTTATGTAAATATTTTGTCTAATTCCCTTGATTTTTGTATAGGCCAATGGCATCAATGTTTTTCTCAAAGCAAATTAGCCTAATAATGCCACATTTAGACACATGATTCATTGATTTCTGATATTCTGTACTTGTGTATGCATTACTAAAATAGTAGTTAATATATTTCATTTATAATGTATGTATAAACATATATTCATATTTTTTTTTAACATTTTTAAATTTAAAAATTATTACAATACCTATCTACCTTTCTGATATTGTTACTATTATATAATATTTTTTGAGGCAGCAATAAAAAAAAATTAAAAAATTTATTTGACTTATACTGTACTATGTTAGTTCAGGAGATGAAGTGTGTGTGGGCAGAAACTAGTGTGAGGTGTATAGTTGTCACTTTAAGACCTAAATTAGATGTTTTCTGAAGAAAAGAAGTAAGCGGATACGCTTTCAAACAACTCCAAGAAGATTCACACCAAAATAATTACTTTCCAATAAAATAGTATAACAGTGTATATTACAGTACATTGAATAAACTCGAGCGGAATAATAACGCAAATAAAAAACATTCATTTTCTTGTCGAAAAGTGCCCTCTCTAGTTTTCTATTAATTTATTAATAATTATTATCAATTAATGAGTAATATAAACATATTTTTAAAATTTAATGCTGGAAACTGTATCTACTCCTAACAAAGTTTCATATCTCCAAATTTCATCAACGTATTCAAAGCACTTAAATAAATTACATTTAACATTACAAATTCAGGTTTTGGATATAATTTTGCTTAAAAACATATACAAAAAACATCGATAAAAAATACTTTTCGTATTCAAAAACATTTGATATTTGGTATAAATGTTCAATATAGGTTGCTCCATCCATATTGCAAACAAAAAATAACTATCAAGCCATATCACTGATTTTTTAAATTTACGTTTTTACAAAATGTACACTTATGAAAGACCATACAATTCCAAC
The DNA here is from genome assembly GCF_964355755.1 of Antedon mediterranea. NCBI lineage: Eukaryota > Metazoa > Echinodermata > Crinoidea > Comatulida > Antedonidae > Antedon > Antedon mediterranea. Next base: position 29,615,207 of record NC_092672.1, read on the forward strand.
TCATTTTTTACAAGCTAATAACTATTTTGAAAAAACGACCAACAAAAAACGTTCTTGAATGCAATTTTTTTCTGTGAATAGAGCAACCTATAGTGAACATTTGTACCAAGTATCAAATGTTTTTGAATACGAAAAGTATTTTTTATCGATGTTTTTTGTATATGTTTTTAAGCAAAATTCTATCCAAAACCCGAATTTTTATGTTAAATGTGATATTTAATATTGAAGTGCTTTGAATACGTTGATGAAATTTGGAGATATGAAACTTTGTTAGGAGTAGAACCAGCTTCCAGCATTGAATTTTAAAAATATGTTCATATTACTCATTAATTAATAATAATTATTAATAAATTAATAGAAAACTAGAGAGGGCACTTTTCGAAAAGAAAATGAATATTTTTTTATGTGCGTTATTATTCCGCTCGAGTTTATTCAATGTACTGTAATATACACTGTTATACTACTTTATTGGAAAGTAATTATTTTTGTGTGAATCTTCTTGGAGTTGTTTGAAAGCGTATGCGCTTACTTCTTTTCTTCAGAAAACATCTAATTTAGGTCTTAAAGTGACAACTATACACCTCACACCACCAACCTCCAACACACTAGTTTCTGCCCACACACACTTCATCTCCTGAACTAACATAGTACAGTATAACTCAAATTAATTGTTCTAATTTTTTTTTTATTGCTGCCTCAAAGAATATTATATAATAGTAACAATATCAGAAAGGTAGATAGGTATTGTAATAATTTTTAAATTTAAAAATGTTTAAAAAAATATGAATATATGTTTATACATACATTATAAATGAAATATATTAACTACTATTTTAGTAATGCATACACAAGTACAGAATATAAGAAATCAATGAATCATGTGTCTAAATGTGGCATTATTAGGCTAATTTGCTTTGAGAAAAACATTGATGCCATTGGCCAATACAAAAAATCAAGGCAATTAGACAAAATATTTACATAAACAATAAATACTAATATTGGTAGGCATAAAATAATAGTGTATATAAACTTTCCTTAAATAGTAACAGTATAGGGCCTTACCAATTTACTTAATACATAATATATGAACTATATTACACAAAAGAAATATAAATGAATTTATAAGGACATGATGATTATCAAAAATAGTCAATAATTAAATTTTAAACTCATTACCGGCATTATAAATAATAATTTAAAAAGATGAGAATGCAAGTAAATATCAGATTCACAGTCCTCATTATACACAATGATTTTCTACTATCACATATTAAAATATAAAACAATCATGTAGCCTTTAATGAGTTTACATGGAGGTCTATTCAAATAAATTTAAATAAAAGGGTTCGTGAAAATTGAAGTTAGGATTCCATCATTTCAACAACAAAAATATTCAAAATATCCTGCCAGTTTGCGTTCAAGACCTGCAACCTGCTTAGTTTTTAATACGAGTACTGCTTTCTATACACATAACTTTGATTTCTGCAAAAAAAAAAAAAACTCTGTAATAATGTACTTTAATTACTGTAATAATCTAGGTATAGATTATGTTGACCGGGCCAGTGAGAGGGCGATCGACTGTACTACCATAAGTCCTCTAGTGTATACAACTTATTTCTTGTCTACAAAGTGTATAGTAGTATGCTAATAGTACTATTATTAGATTAGGTAGTTGGGAGTAGTTTGGAGAGATACATTTATTTATAAAAGAGTACTGTATATATGGAACTATCTGTGTTAGCCGCCTTTGTATTTTTAGATATAATACCCATAGGTACTATGAATTTGGAAACAATTCAACAGTTATGAATAAAAAAAGTCCTATGTACTCTGCATGTTGGAGGAAATAAGCATAAGAGCAAAGAAAGCGTTGACCACAGGGTGTAAGTCACTATTTTGAATCAGTAGTATGACTTCTTAAGAAGTAATTTAAAAATTATCATTGTATGATCAAAAAGAAATATTATAATATCTAACTTTCTCCATTATATAAATATATTATTTTATCCAAGGGGTTGCAAACACAAGTGTTCACATGTCCTGTTATGTATTGCACCTTTGTCCTGTCTTTATGTTGTCTGTAATGTCACTGCACTAACGGGTGACCGGTAAACGAGCTTCGCTCTTACGGTTATCCATCCATATAAGTTGTTCATCTCTTATGTTCAGAAATTGAAATGGTAAATAAACTCAAACTGAAACTGTGCTTATGTGGTACAGGTTGACGAGCCAGGAATGATGGTAGTGCCAGTATACCGTGTAGTTTAGCCTCAAGGCAATACCATGTAGCTGGAGTAGCTTGGACAAATACAGTAGAGATTTATGAGACTTGGTGTGTGATGATTCAGTATGATAAATTTGTGCTGTGAAAGACAAAATTGTAGAATTAGGAAGGAAATATTGTAAAATATAACAAGGAAATTATACTATAGTATAATTAAGGGGTAACCGTATAATACATAATTAATAGTAATTACTAATAAAGGCAATGGCAATTACTTTATTATGTATACATTACAATATTACAAATAAATTCATATATTATTTTATTATGATAAGGAAATCTATTTTAGAATGAGAAAAAACCGTCCCAACCCAGATTTGAACCCAGCTATCAATAAAGCTATAAAACAAAATAGACCATATTGTAGCCGGACTGGGTAGCGTAGACTTACTTGAGTCCTAGGCATAGTACGATTAGCTAGAAGGATACAGGTCAACCCGTACCCATGCCATGCCAACACGCTCGTACCCAAATTTTGGTTTACATATATCCAAAATTTTGGCTTACTCGTACCCATCATGGGCTGCCTAGTAGTAGTAGTAGTAGTAGCCTAACCTAAGGCAGCAGGCCCGGCCCTAGCCTACTACAACTTAAGTCTAGGCCTAGCCTAGTACTAGTAGGCCTCTAGGCCTAGCCTAGGCCCTAGTAGTTAACATCATACATACGCCCTAGAGCCTAGTAGTAGCTACCTACTACTCACTCTAGCTAGGCCTAGGTAGTAGCAGTAGTAGTTATTGTAGTAGTATTATTGTATTGTAGTATTAGTTGTAGCTGTCCGGTGATCCTAGGCTAGGCCTAGTACGTAGTTATTCTTCAACAGTCACACAATTCAGATTCTGCCGGCCGCTGATTGCTAGTGAACAGGGGGAGGGAGAGAAAGAGTTAGAAGAACTGAAATAAGCCGTGACGTATAATAAACATCATACAAAATAATAATATAACTAATAGACCAGTCGTATTTGAGGTGTAGGTGTCACTTTTTGCAGAATTTACTTCATGTATTTTTTCTGGGGTAATTTTGGCTGTAGAATACGAATATGAATGTTGATCGTGACGGGGAGGTGGCGTTTTTGAGATATGAAGGGTCAAAGGTCAAATTAGGTCAAATAAGTCATTTTATGAAGAGGAAATCGTTTAGATATGTTAAATGCAACAGAAATGTGTTGTCTAGTTGATATAGTCCAAATAAACATCATATCCAAAATTTATCGAAATCGGACACCGGAAAGTGGGTTAATTGGCATAAATTCAAAATGGCCGCCATTTACCATTTGAAGTTCCCATATCTCCTCAACGGTTGGTTTTAGACCACCTAAGTGCATTACGAGTAAATATAAATGTGACATTAAACTTTCAAACTAGCATATTTAAATTACCATATGACGTAACTATGACGTCATAAGGTAGTTGTGACGTCATATATTATGTTATAACTGCTTAAATGACATTATCCTATGCTAAAAAAAATGTAGAAACCGCAGGAAAACAATTTTCTAACATTTTCCTGTTGAAATGAACATGATACGGTCAGACATCAAAAAGGTTAATTAGCATAAATTCAGAATAGCCGCTATATAAATGATTAAACTTTCCAATTAATATTTAAATTACCATATAACGTACCTATGACGTCATAAGTTAGTAAAGTATGATGTCAAAAGAATGCGCAATTGGCATATTCTAAGAAAAAATATGTTTTAAATCTCATGAAAATAGTAAAACATCCAGGTTAAGATCATCAACTGTGTATCCGCATGGGCTCTATCCCCTCTTCGGGGAGCCTATCCCATATCTGGGAACACAGGTACTTTTTGTCGAGTCGGGGAATACTGTAAAAATCGTTGGCGTTCACTTCGTAGCTTTAGCGCCTAGAAAACCGCGACTTTCCATTGACCGCGAGTACGTCAGAGGGCTATTATGCATTCATTATTGCCAGCTATCCAACTATTAAACAATAGGTACGCACTTGTCTGGCGGTATCCCTTTGTACGAATCGTTCAACGTTGTGTCCAAACGCGTGATATCATATTCCATCCAGGGACCAAAATGTGTCGTAGTATTACTTTCCAGGCGAAGTTTACTGACGGTTACGTTATGTACTGTGTATCGACGTATGCTACAGCAAAAACGAATTATGTTAATCTGATACGTTTGTAATGAGTTTAATGTCGTTTAATTCCACCCTTACCTAAAAGCCATCCTAAATCTGGAGGTGCGAAGCAAATTTGGTTAAATGACACCTCTAGATGGCCGGAAATGGTATACTCTCGCACATAACATTCATGATAAATAGCACCTCTAATTAGTCGGAAAAGACACTCTCATGCAGCATGCTACCAATGAGCAAAACGATCGTATTCGTACCTTTTTTGATCATTCACTTGCGTTCAAGTTCAATGTGAACGTACGTTTGTCTAGGGGAATCCCCCAAAAAAGCACTTTGTATGAGAAGGCAAATTCAATGCTTATTATAGCTCTACCTACATTTATTTACAGCAACTTGAAGAAATTAAATATTAATCAATCTTCTAATAGTAACCCACACTCTAATAATAGTAACCCTCCTTTTAATAGTAATAGTGTAACCCAGTCAATAGTCAATCTATAATAATAACCCACTACTCTAATTTAATAAGGAGATAATGCATGTTGATCTCGGGTGTGGGGGAGGATTGAGTGTTTTTGAGTTTATAAGTTAGTTAGTTAGTTAGTTCTGTTCAAACAAATGTGTTTATCCGTACTGTTTTATTATTTTGCTATATATGAGCTGCTGACCGGAATAGTTGGGGTGGGTTACTATTTTCAAGTAATAGTAACCCACTACTCTAATAGTAATCCCCTTCTAGTAGTAACCCACCCTAAAAAACAATCAAAGAATAATAGAATAACCCAGGGTTACAATTAGAAGATTTACGGTATACTTTATGCATGCTGACTGCCGTGATCTAAACAATATAGGTACGTACGCTATTGTCTGGCGGTGTCCTTTGTACGAATCGTTCGTGCCCCAGCGTACGATACCCGCATCAATATCATGTTACATCCAGGGATTTCAGGTGAAAATCGGCAATTCATTTTCAACTCGTAAATTTACAGACACGTATCGCTCGACATACGCACATACAGTGAAGAAGGTATCGAGTTATTCACGAACGAATTTACGAATTTTTCAAATTAACCTTTTGTACTGTGTGGGGCACGTATTTGGAGGATTTTCAGAGATGAGGGTGAGGTATTGGGCATGTCGGGAATGGGGGTTCGCCCGAACCATAAAAACCCCCCTGGCTACGCGCCTGTACATATACATAGAAAATGCAATAGTTGGCATCATCAAAATACAGTATTACTATTATGGAATCAAACCACCATACACGCAAATTCCACATTTATCAGTTGGTCTTTGACATTTTAAACCAATTATTATATGATGCTGGCGGTTTATTTTGTAGAATACATTTGGTATGATATAGCCATGTTTATTGGAATTATGTTGGTTCAGGGACAGAGAAACATTGTTTTATGTGATTTTCTACAGCTAGTTCTTTAGGGCAACCTTATTTTCTTTTATTGTTTAAAACATGATCTCAGTCAGAAAGGAAATATGTTCATGCTAGATGCAGCTTTCGTAATAAATAATACATTCAATATCGTTGTAGTATTTTCACAATGTTTCCACCTGAACAATGATGTCACCTGTGAGAAATCGTTGGTTGATAGGGTTGCTGGATGTATTGTTATAATCAGCTGAATATACGGGTAGTAGTACACAGCATTTATTAGATTTATGTATACAAAAATAAATGTTTTAGCTGTAAGACTACACACACGACACCATAATACATCTACACCTACGCTATTATTATGCCAGCTAGTTACTACAGCAGTACTAGGCCTAGTAGTAGTAGCCTACTCTAGAAGCCTGTCAGTAATAATAATATAAGTTCTAGGCCCTAGGCCTACATCACCTAAAAATCGGAAGCTAGCGCTGCATGCAAAATAAGCTAGAGATAGATGTTTCATGCATACGGTCACAATACGCTAGGCTAGTAAAAGCCTACCCACTATTCACTTGAGCGAACTTTATATGCGGTCATCGCGGTTTAAACGTCCTTTGTTTACATACGTCGTACGCTGGAAGGATTCATATTCGGGCCTAGGCCTAGACAATATCATTTTTGATCACTGAAAACGCGAAAATGAAAAGTTCTAACTAACTTTATACTACACAGTGTATTACTAAAACAATTTCAGCATATAAAACCGATCAGATTTATAAATTATTTTCACATTTACGTGAATAAAATTAACAGCAACGAAGTCTTTTTTAATCCAATTTACTCATAATTATGTAGAAAGTGCGCCCTCTATTGTCTAAATTTGTTTTATTTTGATTAATTTCGGCTCTCAAAAATCAAGATTTAAAACGTTTATATCTTTAAAAAGCCCCCACGTTAGTCCGATCAACAACCAGATTCGTAATCTACGTCAAAAAATGCACTAGAAAAAGTTGGTTTGGAAAATTCTGCAGAAAAGTGACACCTGCCTCCAGATCCGACTGGTCTATAACGAATCCGTATAATATAATAATGTTGTATGTTATAAAGTAAAGTAAATGCGTTTAATATAATACAATTATATTATAATATAATGTATTTTATTAATAATATAATATTAAATGTTCATAATATAATGCTAAAACCAAATAATATAATACAAAAAGTCAATAATTTGTTACATTTTTCACATAATATATTAGAAATAGATATAATATAATGCTAAAACCAAGTAATATAATGCAAAACGTATAATTCATTACAATACAATATATAATATAATAAAAAAATGATATAATAATATAATATTTTGAATACTTCAGACAGCTGAGGCTTGCCATAGTGGGCGGTAAATATTTATATATTATATATTAAGTGTAGTCTTTCTATGTCTCCATGCAGCAGTTAAGTATTGTTTACAGTGATAGTCTACAATTTCACCGATTCTCTCAAATGGAAATTCTAAATAAAGGTCATCAAGTAAAATATGATGTTGGTATTCGATTGTACCACTTCTAAAATTCTCCCAGAATGTATCATAACCACAATACAATAAATCCATTTTTAGTAAGTTAAAATGTGTTTCTCTTACATTTTTAAGGTTTGAACATTCAAGTAGAAAATGGTCTGTAGTTTCAATTAACTGATTGTTGCATAGCTTGCAAAAACCAGTCTCATTTTCTGACCATGTATTTTTTCTACCTTCTAAATCAAGAGAGTTAGACCTCGCTTTAAAGGGGGGTTCCGGGTTTAAAATGAATAGTAAAAAATGTAAAATATATTTGTTTGTCTCTTGAACGGTAAAAGTTTCAATTTATATAAGCGCCCAGTGAAGCAGAACGAAGGCTGTGAAATCAGGCCAGATTACAAGTGCAGCTACGGCAAAATCACACTGTGGTTACAAAATAGGAAATTCGTGAAATGGTCCATCTTCCGACGACTCGTTATCATAAACCATATAAATTACTTTTGTAAAATTATACTTATCTGATGTAATTTTAGTCGGTCTTCCCATTTATAAAGTCAATTTTTTATGAAAATTCATCAAAACAGTGAAAAATTAGATATGTTTGCACTTTACGTTTGCCGATTTTCGCACCGACTTAGGGAAAAATCAAAATCAATGAAGCGTAACGTATACTGTACATTCCTGCTGAGGATCGAGCGAGACGAAAATACACGTGCTCTCTCTGCTGCCCATGCCTGGCATCGTCACGTGATAAGCAGATACAACAATACCAAACTGGTCGGGTCGAGTATACCCCGTCTATAATCACAACATGAACGATGTACAGTATTTGATTGAAGGTCGACTTGACCTACCGGAATGGTATAGATAATATAGCTCGAATGAGAGAGTTGGAATATTTGTGTAGTGCAGCCTATAGTAAAAGGCCTGGTAGTATCAATTCGCATAGGGTCTACTACACTAGCTAGCTCAATTTTTAACTGGGCCGGATCGGCTAGGTCTCCTTCCTACTACCTGGTCTACTTGCTTGATGCATGAGTATCCGCTTTTTTGGAGAGTAAACTAAGCCTATTTTATTTTAGGCCTACTTAGACGATCGGGACACCATACGTGTGCAGAGGTCCCAACTTGGGAAAGTCCATTCGCAGGAGATTTTGTCGTGAACCACATTCAATTCGTCGGGGCGTCGAAAGTCAACGCGCGGGGAATCGAAAATCAACACGCGTGTCGTTTACGTCTCCTAATTAACTAAATATGTTACATATACAGTATATACAATATTTACACATAAGTTGGTTTAATTTTTACATAGGTTTATCCATCATTATTTTTACATTCTTATTTTTTTTATGGACACATCCTCAGTACAAAGAATTTAAAAAATATATACTGTATTTTAACTAAAATTCAGTATATAAAATAATTTAACTTAATTACATAATGTACAATATTTACACGTGATAGTATTGCCCAATAGAATTTACTCATTATTTTTAGGCACAGGCCTAGGCCTAGCATATAGGGCTTCTACTAGGCCCTAGCTAGCTACCATTTTAAAACCCCAAAACAATCGAAATAAACTATTCCGAATCCGTCTTATGCTACATTACGCGAGTTAACATATTATTTCATATGAAAAACATTGAGTTTTATATTGTTTTATCCATACGTAATTACACTGGCATTAAAGATATAACATTAAAATGTAGGCCGTTTATGAGCTATTTCGCCGATTTCTTATCGCTGGGAAATTCCCCACCATCGACATCGATCGATCGAGGAGTAGGCCTAGGCTAGAATAGAATAAAAATAGAGGCCTAGCGTGCATGCCGAAACGGGTGGATTATTGCTATATAAATAACAAGTTTGAACAAAAGAGCTTACGACAATCTTAGGTACAGTTTTATTAAGCGTAGGCCTACTTGCTTGGCGAATCCATATGCCTTTTAAATCATTTTAACATGTTCGTATTATCGGATCGTACAGTAAAACCACCTCCATGGTAAAACCAAATAAAACACCGCCTCAACAACCTCGTGCGATGTGCGATCTGTTGTTCTTTGCAGCGGATCAACATATTGGTAGAGTCCATTAATTATGAGGGTGTTAAAAATGTAATAACTATTAAAAACGTGTCTCAACCACTGTATAATCAAAGCGTTTATTTAGTTAAAACCTGGATCCTCCCAAAATGGATAATCGCGTATTCCGGTTACCACGTGATTGATTCACGGTTGGTTGCACGCTTCTTTTTTTTTCTACGTCCGGCGTGTAGTACCATAGAGATATTATAATATCTCTATGGTAGTACCGTGCATGTTTATATTATTGTTACGGTTTAACAAAGGCAGTGCATACAAATAAAAATACAAGAATAGACCACGGAGACTGCATGAATAGACATTTGTTTCAACATCCTGCCTCACTTTTGTATTGACTATTGTTGACCTGGGCTGAGCCTGGGTGTAACCGTAAATCAATTTGGCCAAAAATATGGGGAAATTTGAAAATGCGGTAGAAAACGTTGAGATAGCGGTAGCGCGGTAGATGGGTACTAAAAGCGGTAGACTACCGCGAGTAGCGGTAGACTTGGGACCCCTGCGTGTGGACGGCGATCGGACCTTGTTTTGCTTCAATATTTACAGCCGATTTTGTAGAACGTTTTAGGTTTAGATTGTTTAGGAGTTTGGTTGATAGGATGGGTTTTGTTATTTATGGGCCAATCGTCTAGTAGTAGGCTAGCTAGGCCCATGGGCCCCATTGTTTTAACGTAGCCATCGTGGCATGGAATCCCTAGTCAGAATGGCTCTCGCCCATATTATTAGGCTAGGCCTAGAGTAGTATTGTACGTGAAGCCGATAATACGATCTGTACTATAGAGGTATAAAAATACTGTAGTATAATTTATGACTCCGTATCTGTACTAAATTTTGTATTTCATTAAAAGTCAAATAAATATATGCTACTACTGTTATTATTACACTTTAGGCCTAGCTTAGAAAATCTACAAAAAATGTATTTCACAATGATCGGGTGGTCGTCGTTTGACAGGGGAGAGAGATGTAAATTAGTTGACAAACACAACGTACATGACGTCGCGAGTTTGGAATCCACTGGTGACGTGATTTTGTGAATATCTCATGAATATTAATGAGCTTCCCTAAGCTGCTGAAAAACAGACTTTCCATGAATTTACCCTAAAATGTATATGAAATTTAATTTTTTTAATTTCTCGTTATTACTTCTTCATTCTGACATGTCTATATTGTTATAATATTTTTTATTTAATAAATAAACGATATTTAAAACCAATTTTAAACCCAGAATCCCCCTTTAAACTTTAAACTAATGGAATCAAAATTCACCATATCAAACATGTATGTCTCTGCTTTAGGTTCATGTTTATATTTCAAATATTCGGAGAGTGTTGACTTTGTTTTTGCACCTAATAAATGTTAAAACAATCATTTTTCGAGAAAAAAAATACTGCATAGTATCAAAGAATTAATAATTTGAAAATAATTTTATAATTTCGAACCCGTTATTTTTTCTATCTTTGTATATTCCATAAATGTGACGGATATGACAGTAAAAAGGAACCATGTATTTATAAATACGAATAAAATATGAAATAATGATATAATAATGATTGCTCAAAAAATACTTGCTACTCAGAATTACACAATATTTTAGGGGAAAAATATTTAATTTAAATTGTTGATACTAAATAATAATCTTTACTTTCATTTAATAATATTTGTTCATTATTTTTTTTATTTTTCTTCAATTAGGTTTAATACTAAAATGTACATAATAATGTTATTGTTATTCGTTTTAGGGTTGTTTGACAGAGGGACAAGTGGTTTAGAAGATACCGGACAGTGTCCATTATATACCTCTTGGAAGAAGTGAGTGTGCAATTAATAAAAATTAAAATTCATTAGTACTACATGTCCTATTTTTTAATATGTTATTTATGTAAGGTTTGTTTCTAATATGGGTGCCCTTTGATATGGGTTCTATTGTAAAAAAATAACAATTAGGATTCTGGATAAAAAGCACATTTAGGCACATTGTCAAAAGCTATGATAGACATGGATCATTGTTTAGATAATAATGCTTTATAATTATTTTTTTTTCACTGGCCTTGGGTCAGAATATGCTAGGACCTGCACTTGTCCTGAAGAGAAAACTAGCAATGTGATCTTAACGGAAACAACAGAGGTATATGTGTGGGGAAGAATAGTAGTCACCAACTAGCAGAAGGAAGTCGAGAGAAGATCCTTTAGCCTACATTAGAGCCCTCCTTTGCCAATCCACAACAGGTAATTACTCGCCAATAATCTTACGCATAGCATATTGGAAATAGTTCTCCCCACCCTTTACACACCCACCCTTAACACCACTTATTGACTGAGCCTCCCCACCCTTTACACACCTACCCTTGACACCACTTATTGAGAAGCCTCCCCACCCTTTATACACCTACCCTTGACACCACTTATTGACAAGCCTCCCCACCCTTTACACACCTACCCTTGACACCACTTATTGACAAGCCTCTCCACCCTTTACACACTCTACCCTTGAAACCACTTACTGACTAGCCTCCCTACCCTACACACCTACCCTTGACACTACTTATTGACAAGCCTCCCCTCACCACCTTTACACACCTCTACTCTTGACACCACTTATTGACAAGCCTCCCCATCCTTTACACACCTACCCTTGACACCACTTATGGACAAGCCTCCCGGCCACCCTTTACACATGTCTACTCTTGACACCACTTATTGACAAGCCTTCCTACCCTTTACACACCTCTACCATTGACACCACTTGACCACATGAAAGTTGACTCAGTTTAGTTAATTTTCATGACTGTGTAGATTACCAAAGCAGATTTTTGTAATGTTTTTGTTTTGAGTTCGTGTTGTGTCCGTTGGATATTGTGCTCCGCCAACAGAGCAAACATAATTTCTATGTTTTTTTTTATTAAAACAAATGACAATAAATGATACTTGACTTGACTTGAACTTGTAGATTGTGTTGGATCAGGCTGCTTCCCAAAATAGATTCTGAATATTTATGATGACGCAATGCGAATTTATAAGATCAAAGGTCAAAGTCGTTTTTAACAAATGCAATTTTTTAAATATTGATTTTGACAATTGCTCGAAATTGAATGTATAGCAGCATGGTATGATACAAAAACGTAAAGGTTTTAGTTAGAATAGTTAGTTCCATTTTCTAAGCGAATATAATCCTCTATAAATTTCTCTTAATAACGTATGAACGAAAATTTAAAAGTGCTGGTAGGCCTATACTGAATGGTCTATCCAGTACGAAAGCCTAAAATAAGTACAGTTACTGTAATTCGTTTGTACAAATTACCAATTCGGAATAGGCTAGGCCACTTATTATTTTGTTAGATTGGTAAACGGACGCTGTTGGGATGTTGGGGAGCAGATAGATAGAACCTCCATGGACCCCTAAGTGCCTAATCCACCCTCACCCAAACGCGGACCTCCGTCCTCATCAAAGAAAACTCAATTTGACAAATTTCCTTTAAAAAAAAAAAGAGAAAAGACAACAAATTATAGTACAAAAAATGTTTTTTTTTTTTTACAATTATATTATCACCTATTCGTTACACCATAATTGGTCTATATTTTTTTATAGTCACCAATCATTAGCTAACAATTCAATATAAATATCTACAAATTATTGATAATTTTGGTTTTATCTTTAAGTAATTAATTTCAAACTCAATGATGAGGATATGACAATTACGTAATTGGCCATTATGCAATTATTTCTTAAAATGTCTCAAATGATTCTTGATAATTTGGTTATTCAGATAGAAAGGGCTTAAATGGCAGAGTCTGAAACTAATCCAGAGTTCTCCAAATTGAAGTCTGATCTCAGTAGACACTTTGAAGGTGAAAGGTTGCTTTGGCTGAAGTTCATCCTATTTGAGTTCTTACATGTAGGAGACCTTGAGAAGTCTACTGGAAATGATTTATTTAATGGTTTAGATGATACTGGTAATATTACACCTAATAATGTTGATCTTTTATTTGAGATTACCAAATTATCTAAATTAAAGAAAGCAGAAGATCTTGTACTCCAGTATATTAAAGATAATAATGCTGAAAATACAGAAGAAGAAAAGATATCATCACGTCGACAATTCATGTTTAACAAGTTGCGAAATGTTGATCAAGATGCGTTGAAGAGGGTTATTGCTCACTATGATCTGGCAAGGTATAACTACACCAACATTTGGGATGTAACATTCAGATTGGAATCTGGACAACCTTTACCGAAAGAACCAGACAAGAAAGATGTATTTGATGGTCTTCTTCGACAAATTGTGCATCATACTAATGTACCACACCGCAGTGGAAGTCACAAAGGTATGAAACATGTGATATTTAGTATTTGTATTATTACTTTATAAATTATAATCTTCAAACCAAGGAGTGCCCCACCTAACCTAACCGGAGGTGCTGACCGGTCATGGGCGACTAGTGTGTTTTTTTTGGGGGGGTTTTTTTTGTACATAATTTTTGTTGAATGCTGTCTGGCATGTATGTACCGTATATTTATGCATTTAAATGGTTACCAAACTGACAAGCACTCGCTTCTTTTGGTATAGGCCTACTATTTGTTAATAGTTAACTATTAAAACGTATTTTAGCATTGAAATTTGTATTTATGTATTTCTATATGAATATTTATTTATATACTCTATTCATTATAGCGTCTGTTAAACAATTCCTTTAAATTTCATTTACAAGGCCAAATCCAGACAAGCGAAAGCTTTTTATTTGGTCTTTTTGTCAATAAGTTAATAAATCTAATTATTCTTAATTTAGTTTTACATGTTAACAATAAAGAGATATGTGGCCCTCTATGGAATAGTATACAAATAATGAATGTTTATGAGTGCAATGGTACAAATAATGGCACGAGGTGAATGATGAAAGGTTATATCAACGAGGCAAAGCCGAGTTGAAATATAACCTTTCATCATTCACCAAGTGCCATTATTTGTACCATTACACGAATACAAAACATTCATTATTTGTTTTATATAACATCTAGACGTTTTTTTTTCGTCCACAAAAATGTTTCAAAAAGTACTATTTAACGATCGTTGAATAGTGCGTACTATTGCACGCCATGTGACCCACATTCGTCCAATCAAATGACAGGAATTTATATAGGTGTTATATAATATTGACTAGGGTCCTAACTGATCCTATAGAATCCTATATGATATTTTTACCAGAGATAAGAGACTTGTATTTTATTATCACAACGTATTACAAATTAAAATAGTTTAATTCATTCCGATTTCCGCCTATTAAATCCTAACCGATCCGATTTTTTTTAGGGTTAACCTAAAATATTTCCGTAGAGCTGTATAATTATTAAAACGTATTAAATTCATATTGTTGTAAACTCAAAAGAAACACTGATATAACGTTGTAATTTCACTCTAATTTTTTCCTCTCTACTCTCATTACAATTTCAACTTGATGTATTTTTTTCTGTACAGATTTTCCTGCAACACCTCAAGATGAAAACCATAGTATGTAAACTTCTTTTAACCCCTTTATATGGAGCAGGGGTCGTGAAACACATGGCCAGTCTCTGTGGTTCTTTTTGGGCCAGCCTGTGGTCCGAGGGCGCTAGACATTCAGCCAGCCTGTGGTTCCGAGGGGGCGCTAAGAAACACACGGCCACAGAGCCATATATAGAGAGAGTTACGACTTCGAATGGATTAGAAGCCGTGTTTGTGTCCAACTATTCCTATGTAGCGTATGGAGTTGAGTCTTTTGTTTTGAAAATGTATAACGTTCAAAAGGCTTTAATTATCGAATTTAATATCAAAACAATCAATTTGTTTAAAGGTTTTTGTTAAAATAATAAACAAATTATAAAGTTACTGCGAACATGATTTTAAACAACAAAAATAGCAATTTCGGAATGGTTCTGGTTGTGCGCTCCATGCACGCTCTACGCGTGCGCGTTTAGTTTGTACAGCGATTCTCTATAGTAATGCATTGTTTTTACATTTTGTTGTTTAAAATCATGTTCGCAGTAACTTTATGATTTCGTTATTATCTTAACAAAATCTTTAAACAAATTGATTGTTTTTTTTTATATTAAATTCGATATTTAAAGCCTTGTGAATGTTATACATTTTTTAAGCAAATGACTCGACTCCATACGCTACATAGGCACAGTTGGACACAAACATGGCCGGCGTGCACACCACGTGACTTTCTAAAATCCGTGAACGACGCAATGCCGTAACTCTCTCTATATATGGCTCTGCACGGCCAGCCTTCGGCCCAAGGACGCTAGACATTCGGCCAGCCCGATGGCGCTAGCATGAAACACACGGGTAGTCTGTGGTCCAAGGGCACTAAACTCTCGGGACCGTACAAACACTACTTCTTCGCATGCAACTAAAGTAAAATGACGTCACGTTAAAGCGTGTCGTCACAGAGTCTCATGCATATGCAAAATGAATGTTTTGTCTCTGCTTGCGCATGTGCGCTCATGATTTTACAAAATGTTTTCAGAGTGATGATGATGGTGCGATCGGTGGTACAGAAAATAAAGTAATTCCGATATTGTTCCTGATAACAAAGAAGCAGATTAAATAATAATAGTTATTTTTTACCAATTTGGCTTAGATAGAATCCTAGGCCAGAGAACTCACTATGTACACTAACCCAGCTTACTACTAGCTTATAACAAAGAATATATATCACAAGAATGAGTATTCCGCGATTTTTGCATGAGAAATTTGTAACAGAGGGCGGATGTATACATACTAAATAACACTTGATTTAATAGATATTATAGATGTCACATTAAATAGAATTATGATAATATATTTTGCAATTGTAAACTATTTTATAATACATATTTATTAACAAACTAGTGTACATTCACTTTCACAGACAATTATTTACTAACATGCTAAATTAGTTCACAAAAAAAGGCCTAACACCAAAAATCAACGAATCGTTACTCAGCACTGCCTATTCTTTACCATTGCCGCGTACTACTTTACGCCCGGTAAATTAAGTATTGTTTTTATGATATAAATTAGTATAAAATACATGTTATTAATAGGATAAAATGTTAAATTTATTAACATTTATTTGTTTTACCAGAAACAAGTTAAATATAGGAATATTATTAAACTATCCTTCGTGAAAACGCGTAAACACCAACACGCCCGGTCACGCTATCGTAGCGCCCGGTTGATAAAGCGAACTCTTTATACGGCAGTTTTTACTAAATAAATTGCATAAAATGAACAATTAAATATTCAAACAGCATTTAACATGATGTTGGCATGTAGTTGATAACATTTTTTATCATGAAAATACTACTGGTGGTCCAGCCTTTGATTAGTGAAACGGTCACAAAAAGTTGTATACATCCCAGATACATCCTCACTTATGGCGGCGCCCTACCACATGGACCACCCTAGCTCTAGCTAGGTATGCACTGCGCTGCCGCCACTAAGCCTATTTCAGGTCTCATGTCTTGCAGCATCTAAAAATGCGTACTATAAATACATTATTATTATTTTGTATTCGCACAGGAAGTATCTGGGCTTTCCTGTTAAAATTAAATATATTAGGCCTATTTATTATCCTCCGTGAAAAATAATATTTTGTTGTGAATATGCCACGCTTACCGAAGGTGGCCTCTCACGGCGGAGGTTCAACTGATTTAGTAGGCATTATTATGAACAACTAGTAAAGTTTTTATATTTATAATTATCTGGATATAGGCTAGGTCTAGGCCTATGTGCTTTTCCACAGTTTAGGCAAGTGCTGAAGTTGGTTACTAGTTCTCTATTCAAATTTAATTAAAGGGACAGTCACAAATATTTTAAACAGATTTCAATACGTAATTACTGTCTATTTGAGTTGTTATTGCATCAACATGTTTAGCCTTGACCTCCTCTACTTCTTCCGGTCAAAGTTCAATAACATTTTATGCATTTACGCCCTCTACGGCGAATAAGTAACTAGCTTTTACAAACGTTATAAGAGGGCGTAGATGCAAAAAAGCTCGCGGAACTAGGGTGGCAAATGGTAAAGTAGGCCAAGGGTCATCAATTTATACCAAAATATGTTGAGAAAATTAAGTAGGTCAAGTGTTATAACGTTCGTAAAGCTATTTACGTTTTCAGAAAGGGACAGAACACGTCAATGGCTCTCATCGACCTGACAAATAAAATTATAGACGCTTTCGAAAATCGCCATCTTGCAATCGGCATTTTCATAGACCTTTCCAAGGCTTTTGATACTATTGACCACAGTATTCCTCTACACAAATTATCTCACTATGGAATCCGTGGATCAGCAATTAATCTCTTAAATAGTTACCTCTCCAATCGATCGTGCCCAATGTACCAAATACTCTCACTCCATATCCACTTTTAGTCCTATCACATGCGGCGTCCCTCAAGGATCTCTACTTGGCCCCCTCTTATTTATTCTATACATCAATGATATTCACTTCTCTTCAAAGCTCCTAATTTTTTTCCTTTATGCTGACGACACTACAGTACTTTATTCTAACAAAAATGTCCAATCCTTATTTATTTTATTTTATTTTATTCAGTCAAAACCAACAGTGATAAATACCGCCACTAACAGGTTTGAAACATAAAACAATACAACATCAAAAACGGTTAACAATAAAATACAGATAATATATATATATATATATATATATATATATATATATATATATATATATATATAACATATATCGGCATGCCATAAACAATTTCAATTAATCAAACAGGTTATGCAGGCTGTTCAAGAAGTGAACACATAATCGTCCTCTTAAAATAACCAAGTCTATCATTAAAAAATATCGATATGATTGCTATTTAGATTATTAAATGTATAAGGTAGTCTATGAAAAAGTCCCCTCTTAGTACAGTCGACACGGCTAAAAGGAATATGCAATAAATGTCTATTTCGTGTACGACCAGGAACATTTAAACTAAATAGTGAAATTAATGAACAGTCATATTTAGAATTTAAAATATTATATAGAAAAACCATATCAGATATCGTTCGACGATTGCTGACAGAATCAATGGAAAAGGCAAAATTAACACAGTTAATTTAATACTTAATCAATACTGTCAACTCCAATTTGATCAATTTGTCCCAATATTTTGCAGCTAATAAACTTTCTCTTAATCATAACAAATGTAGCTTCATCCTCTTTGGGACCCCACAACTATTAAAATCTATTGACTTATCAGCCAACAAAATTACCATTGACAATTATGATATACCTTGTGTACAATCAGCTAAGTTTTTAGGTGTAGTTATGGACAGCAATCTAACGTGGAAAAATGATATTAGGCCTAAAGAAGTAGAGAATAAAACTTCCAAAAGCGTTGGTATCATATCTAGGTTATCCTCATTTGTACCCCTTAATATTCTTCGAACCCTTTACTGCTCCCTCATTCTTCCCTATTTGAGATACTGTAACATTGTCTGGGCCAATACTTACGTATCCAACCTCAGTAAACTGCAAATTATACAAAAGAAGGCTATCAGGATTATATCTGGCGCTCCACCGCGGTCCCATTCTTCCCAATTATTTTCAAAACTTAATCTCCTCAAACTCATTGATATAAACTTAATGCAACAAGGCAAATTTGTATTCTCCGCCCTGCATTCCACTTCTCCAAATCATTTAAACAATATGTTTATTCCGAATTTTTCTATTCACAATCCCTATACGTTCTAGAACGGATATACACATACCTATCCACAATACCAATTATTTTCAAAACAGTATTAGATACTCCGGTCCATCAACGATAAACAGTTTACCACCCCCAGTTACAAATGCTGTTTCAATTTTTTTATTTTTCAAAAAATTAAAACAACACAACAACTATTAAAAAGACAACAATCGAATGTCGCAAATTTGATTTATGCTCCGGAACATTGATCTACTGTGATTTTTGAGTTTTATTTTCTGATTCTTCAATTTGATTGATCTATTTTTTTAAATTTATTTACTTATTCTTTTTATTTAATTTTTATTTATTTATTTATTTTTTGTTTCCTTTTGTGTGCGTTTTTTTGTCTTGTTTGTTTCTCTTAATTTCCACTCTTATTCAATTATCCATTTTATTTACATAGGCATACCCAGCACATGATTTCCTCATCATGCCTTCCTCAATAGCCAATTTTCTTACTAATTCACATTTCTTTTGTCTATCCAACAATCATCTATTTCATTTTTAATATACCTTACCATTTCTGTTTATTATTTTGTATTGTTTTGCTATGGAGGAAAATAAATGTCTTTTGAAATGAAATGAAATTTACTTATTCGCCGTAGAGGGTGTAGATGCAAACAATTCCGCGGAACTAGTGTGGAAAATGTGAAAAGTATGTCAAGGGTCATCGATTCATACCAAAATAGTTTTGAGAAAATTAAATAGGTCAAGTGTTATAACGTTCGTAAAAAGCCAGTTATTAACTTATTCGGAGAGGCCGTAGATGCAAAACAGTTCGCGGAAGTAGGGTGGCAAATGGTAAAGTAGGCCAAGGGTTATCAATTCATACCAAAATATTTTGAAAAAATTAAGTAGGTAAGTGTTATAACGTTCGTAAAGCTAGTTACTTCACAGACATTCATTATCATTCGGACCGTGCACAATAAAAGTTTGCTTTCAATATTTCAGCTAAAATAAAGTTATGTGAAAAAAGCTGGGGAAAAGTTATGTCTAGCAGCCTGGGACCACAGGCTTACCGACATGTCAAGCGCCCTCAGACCACAGGTTGGCCTTAAAATGAAACACAGAATGACCCTGTGTTTCATGACCTCTTTAGGTTATTTGTACATATTCAGATGACATAGACCTTAAAATTGTGATACTTGTCAGCAAATGCCAGAGAGTTTTTATAATTTTGCAGTTTAGCCTAGGAACACAGGAACCTTTTGTTTCGGCTACATTTGGATTTTATAGTTAAGGTTTTACACGTCTTTTTAAAAACAGAAACACTAATAACCTTTCCACTACAATGAATTTAGTTTCAGCAAAACAAAACTTCCATTC
Source organism: Antedon mediterranea (assembly GCF_964355755.1). NCBI lineage: Eukaryota > Metazoa > Echinodermata > Crinoidea > Comatulida > Antedonidae > Antedon > Antedon mediterranea. The sequence goes on from NC_092672.1 coordinate 29,635,660, forward strand.
CATGATTTATTTTACTATTGTCTTCGTTCTCAAGGCAAAATCTTAATTTTAATTTCAATATACAGTAAGAAACAGACGGGTGTATGTTTATGGCGTAAACACAATTAATGTGTTCCATCATCATTGTTGTCGTCGTCTTCATCATCATTTATTTTGCCATTTGTTGTGTCACCTATTTTATTTACCTTTCATTTTATCACAGAAAAGATAGAAGTATATCTACTAAGTAAACAAGAGGAATTTCTGAAAAATGCCAAGAAGTTTACACCAGCAACATGGAATGAATCATACCAAGTCGATATTTCTGAACTATTCACAGAGTTGGAGCTACTCAGCAAAGAAAATACAAAAACCGAAAAGACTCAGTTAACGACATTACAAGATGTGTTAGCTACCATCAAATCCATGCCTGCCTGCAAAGTCCTAATAGATGGTGAAGGTGGTATAGGTAAAACTACACTATTAAGGCACATTGCATACAAGGCAGGTACAGATAAATCATTTGATGTGTTTGAAGGTAAAATTGTCTTTCTATTAAAAGTAAGAGATTTAGAGAAAGGGAAGGGAATCTTAGACCTTATAGTAGATCAACTCATCATGGAAGAATTTGATTTGGAAACAGATCTTGGAGAAGATTCAAAAGTGATAAAAAAATTCATATTAAAACATAATGATAAAATTGTGTTGTTGTTAGATGGATTTGATGAATTAAGATTTCAGAATAAAAATTTTATTCGTCTATTCAGACGGGAAACATTAAAGAATAGTGTAGTGATAATGACCTCGCGAACAGAAAACATAAGTGCATTCATTAATGAGTGTAATGTACACGTGAGAGTAAAAGGATTCACGCAAAGAAACATTAAAACGTATATTTACAAGCATTTTAAGCATTTTGGCAAACCTGACCTGGGAGAATCACTCATTAATGAGCTCTATGAACATCGAAAACATCAAGAAATATGCGATATGTCCAAAAATCCAATGTTACTTGTCACAATTTGTATAATGTGGGAGGACAACCAAAATCTTCCTCTCAATAAATCTGATCTTTTTAAAGAACTGTTTCGAAGTATTTTAAATCAGTTCATTAAAAAACAACAACACAATTTTATTTCAACATTTGATGATGCTCCAGAGGAGTATGTAAATGCTATGATTTGTTTAGGAAAATGCATGTATCGTAACTTAAAAAGAAATCAACTTTCGATAAACAAGAAAACCCTTACAGGTGAAAAAAATACGATTGATATTGCCCTGAAACTTGGGTTTGTTTATGAAGATGCACCAATTTCAAAGTCTAGCTTTGAAGAGAATTATATGCCTCCACACAAATTGATAGTTGAGTCATTGGTGGGATTTTATTTATACAAACTATGTGAGAGTGAATCTATGGAAAACCCATTACTTGCGCCATTAGATGAAAATGAATGGAAAGAAATACGAGAAAGTGAGTATTTCAAAATAACAAGAGAATTTGCCATTGGGTTCCTTGGAGCTGATGCTGGAACATTCTTAAAGCATTGGATTACAAATGATTTGGCAGCATATCGATCTATTGATAATTACTTAGAATTGGTGAAACAACACCATATGGATAATGTTGAACAAACATTGCTTAATCACATATCGAATACAAATTTAGAAATAAAAGAACATTTGGAAGATATTTCAAATACATTAAGAATGTCCATTCAGCATGTAAGCAAAGATGAAAACGTTGATAAACATTTTATAAATATTCTGAGGGAATTTCATAAAATATCGTTGCCTAACAATTTTCGGAGTTTTTTAAATACAATATCATATGATTCTAAAGGAAAGGTTCTTACACACATTCTATGTATTTTAACGTATGATCAGTGTAACCTTACATTTGACTTGCATGATTGTAATCTATCAGGTGATGTAATGAATGCTGTGAGTAGAGAGTGTTCTTATAATGGAGTTGAGTTGAGATTACATCACTTCAATATCAGTGGTAATAATCTTAGTGACATTGATGGTGCATTACTGTGTAATCTATTGAGTATGATGACTTGGCTGGATACACTTGACATGCATGATTGTAATCTATCAGGTGATGTAATGAATGCTGTGAGTAGAGAGTGTTCTAATAAAGGAGTTGAGTTGACATTAAATCACTTCAATATCAGTGGTAATAATCTTAGTGACATTGATGGTACATTACTGTGTAATCTATTGAGTATGATGACTTTGCTGCGTACACTTGACATGCATGATTGTAATCTATCAGGTGCTGTAATGAATGCTATGAGTAGAGAGTGTTCTGATAATGGAGTTCAATTGCCATTACATCACTTCAATATCAGTGGTAATAATCTTAGTGACATTGATAGTGCATTACTGTGTAATCTATTGAGTATGATGACTTGGCTGGATACACTTGACATGCATGATTGTAATCTATCAGGTGATGTAATGAATGTTGTGAGTAGAGAGTGTTCTTATAATGGAGTTGAGTTGAGTTTAAATCAATTCAATATCTGTGGTAATAATCTTAGTGACATTGATGGTGCATTACTGTGTAATCTATTGCGTATGATGACTGTGCTGAGTACACTTGACATGCATGATTGTAATCTACCAGGTGATGTATTGAATGCTGTGAGTAGAGAGTGTTTTTATAATGGAGTTGAGTTGAGTTTAAATCACTTCAATATCTGTGGTAATAATCTTAGTGACATTGATGGTACATCACTGTGTTATCTATTGCGTATGATGACTGTGCTGAGTACACTTGACATGCATGATTGTAATCTATCAGGTGATGTAATGAATGTTGTGAGTAGAGAGTGTTCTAATAAAGGAGTTGAGTTGAGATTAAATCACTTCGATATCAGTGGTAATAATCTTAGTGACATTGATGGTGCATTACTGTGTAATCTATTGAGTATGATGACTTGGCTGGATACACTTGACATGCATGATTGTAATCTATCAGGTGATGTAATGAATGCTGTGAGTAGAGAGTGTTCTTATAATGGAGTTGAGTTGAGATTAAATCACTTCAATATCAGTGGTAATAATCTTAGTGACATTGATGGTACATCACTGTGTTATCTATTGCGTATGATGACTATGCTGAGTACACTTGAAATGCATGATTGTAGTCTATCAGGTGATGTAATGAATGCTGTGAGTAGAGAGTGTTCTTATAATGGAGTTCAGTTGCCATTAGATCGCTTCAATATCAGTGGTAATAATCTTAGTCACATTGATGGTGCATTACTGTATAATCTATTGAGTATGATGATTTGGCTGGATAAACTTGACATGCATGATTGTAATCTATCAGGTGATGTAATGACTGCTGTGAGTAGAGAGTGTTCTTATAATGGAGTTGAGTTGACATTAGATCATTTCAATATCAGTGGTAATAATCTTAGTGACATTGATGGTGCATTACTGTGTAATCTATTGAGTATGATTACTGTGCTGAGCACACTTGACATGCATGATTGTAATCTATCAGGTGCTGTAATGAATGCTATGAGTAGAGAGTGTTTTTATAATGGATTTGAGTTGAGATTAGATCATTTCAATATCAGTGGTAATAATCTTAGTGACATTGATGGTGCATTACTGTGTAATCTATTGAGTATGATGCCTTTGCTGGATACACTTGACATGCATGATTGTAATCTATCAGGTGATGTAATGAATGCTATGAGTAGAGAGTGTTCTTATAATGGAGTTGAGTTGAGATTAGATCACTTCAGTATCAGTGGTAATAATCTTAGTGACATTGATGGTATATCACTGTGTTATCTATTGAGTATGATGCCTTTGCATAGAATACTTGACATGCATGATTGTAATCTATCAGGTTCTGTAATGAATGCTATGAGTAGAGAGTGTTCTAATAAAGGAGTTAAGTTGCAATTATATCACTTCAATATCAGTGGTAATAATCTTAGTGACATTGATGGTATATCACTGTGTTATCTATTGAGTGTGGTGACTTGGCATAGTACACTTGACATGCATGATTGTAATCTATCAGGTGCTGTAATGAATGCTATGAGTAGAGAGTGTTCTAATAAAGGAGTTAAGTTGCAATTATATCACTTCAATATCAGTGGTAATAATCTTAGTGACATTGATGGTGCATTACTGTGTAATCTATTGAGTATGATGACTTTGCATAGTACACTTGACATGCATGATTGTAATCTATCAGGTGCTGTAATGAATGCTATGAGTAGAGAGTGTTCTAATAAAGGAGTTAAGTTGCAATTACATCACTTCAATATCAGTGGTAATAATCTTAGTGACATTGATGGTGCATTACTGTGTAATCTGTTGAATATAATGACTTTGCATAGTACACTTGACATGCATGATTGTAATCTATCAGGTGCTGTAATGAATTCTATGAGTAGAGAGTGTTCTGATAATGGAGTTCAGTTGACATTAAAGCACTTCCATATCAGTGGTAATAATCTTAGTGACATTGATGGTGCATCACTGTGTTATCTATTGAGTATGATGACTTGGCGTAGTACACTTGACTTGCATGATTGTAATCTATCAGGTACTGTAATGAATGCTATGAGTAGAGAGTGTTCTGATAAAGGAGTTAAGTTGCAATTATATCACTTCAATATCAGTGGTAATAATCTTAGTGACATTGAGGGTACATCACTGTACTATCTATTGCGTATGATGACTTTGGGGAGTACACTTGACATGTGTGATTGTAATCTATCAGGTGCTATAATGAATGCTATGATTAGAGAGTTTTCTGCTAAAAGAGTTAAGTTGTATTTACATAATGTCAATATCAGTGGTAATAATCTTAGTGGTATTGATGGTACTTTACTGCGTTCTTTATTAAATATGTTACCTCAACTAAAGTTGCTTAACATGCATGATTGCTATTTATCAGATGGGGTAATTAGTGAAATAATGAGAGACTGTTCAAATAGAGGAGTACATTTTTTGGCATAAAGACACACAATATAACTGGTGAATATAAACGTTTCCGTAACAAACTTAACACATTGATTAGACAAGTTAAAACTGATCACTTTAACAACACCTTCTCACAGCATAAAAATGATATCAAAGCAACTTGGAAAATTATCAATTCTTTATTGAATAAACCTAAGAATAATCCGCCCGACTTACAAATCGAATGTGATGGCGAATTATCAAATGATCCAATTAAAATTACAAATTCTTTTAATCAGTTTTTTGGACAGATTGGACCTACCCTTGCAAGTCAAATACCATCACATGCAACAAATTATAAAGACTACTTACCGAACCCTACTCTCAATTCCCTATTTCTTATCCCTGTTGACGAAAATGAAATACTCAACACCGTCAAATATTTCAAGAATAATAAGGCTCCAGGTTTTGACGATATTAGTACTAATATAGTTAAGCAAACATGTAGCCTTATCTCTCACCCACTTTGCTATATTTTTAACCTGTCTATGTCTAAAGGAGTGTTTCCAAACAAATTAAAACCTGCAAAAGTAACCCCCATCTATAAATCTGGAGTCAAGTCTGATGTTAGCAATTATCGTCCCATCTCCATTCTGTCTATTTTCTCCAAAATGTTTGAACGCATCATTTATGATCGGACATACAAATTTATTTTAAAACACAATATTCTTTCTGACCATCAATATGGCTTTCGAAAAGGATATGATACTTCAATGGCTTTTTTACAACTTACTAATAGTATTGTGGATGCATTTGAAAAAAACCATTTTGCTATTGGAACATTCATTGATCTCTCAAAAGCTTTTGATACTATCAATCATAACATTCTCTTATCTAAACTTTTCATTTGTGGAATCCGTGGACCTGCACATGATCTACTTAAAAGTTATCTGTCAAATAGATTTCAATGTACTAAGTATAGCAATGTTACCTCTCATTTTACACCAATATCATGTGGAGTCCCCCAAGGTTCACTGCTTGGCCCACTTTATTTTCTTTATATATAAATGACATTTGTTCATCCTCTAAATTATTTTCTTTCTGCCTCTATGCTGACGATACTACCCTCCTTTATACAAATCCAAATATTCAGTCACTTTTTGCGGTTGTCAACCAGGAACTGACTAAAGTGTGTGAATATTTCCGAGCAAACAAACTTTCCGTTAACGTTAAGAAATGCTGTTCTATTTTGTTTCGAAACACTCGCAAACCTGTAAATCTTGATGATAGACATATTAAAATTAATGAACATATTGTTCCACTCGTTGAAAATACAAAATTTCTTGGTGTTACCATTGATTCAGGTCTCACTTGGAAGCAACATATGAAAGAAATTGAAAATAAAATATCCAAAAATATTGGTATCATTTTTAGACTCTTCTTTTCTTCCCAAAAACATTCTTCATACCTTGTATTGTACTCTTATTTTACCATATTAAACTATTGCAATGTAGTTTGGTGCAACACGTATGAGTCCAACACTAGCAGATTATTTATCAAACAGAAGAAAGTAGTTCGAATAATATCAGGTTCACCACCACTAGCTCACTCAGATCCCTTATTTCCCCCCCCCCCCTAAACCTTTTAATGTTGAAAGATCTTAACTATCATCAACAGTGTACTTTTCTCTACTCATCGATTAACTCCCTAAACCCACCTCAATTTACAAATTTATTCCAACCAAACGCATCTTTTCACAATTATAGAACTCGAACTATACAGGATATGCATATCCGTCTTCATAAAAAAACTTCATTTCAATATAGCATAAGATTTAGTGGACCTAAACTATGGAATAAACTACCTTCAAATATTAAAGTTGCTGTATCTAAGAAAAGCTTTTCATTTAAACTTAAAAGATATATCACATCCAAGTATTAATTTTTATTATATTACATTTTATGATAATAATTTTAATGATGAGTAACAAGAAGACGAATCAATTCTTAATTTATACCAAAATTGTTTTTTTAGTTATTTTACTTATTTAGTTTAACCCATGTTATGTAAATTTTTATATTGTTATTTCTTTATTTTTTTTATTTATTTTTTATTTATTTTTTTTTCTTTTTCCGTGTTGTTTAAATCTAATCTTTGTTTAGGCATGTCTGTCACAAGCTTTTTGCTTTTTTTGAACATGCCTTCTTCAATCATATTACCTTTCTTTACACCATTTTGTAGACTGTTTTATTTTGAAGAAAATAAATGTTACTTTGAATTGAATGTAAAAATAACATTGAATGTAATCTACTGGGTTAATTGATTATTCCTCTCCTACTCAAACGTTCTGCCATCTCAATGTGTGCAAAATGGATTCCACAAACAATTTTTTCTTTTAATAAGAAAAGTGTCACCAAATGGTGTTTTATAAGTAGAGCCTACTGCAAATGTGATTTGATGATATTTTGTTTCAATATTGTACAAAGTGTTAGTTAGAAATTAATGAACTGTTTTCAATGCATTATAATCGCATTTACTATTAATTTACTCATTTGCATAGAGATGGTGATAGTACACAAATAGCATTGAAGTCATCTTGTATTTACTATTGATGTTTACTTGGATTAGAAAACTGACAGTATTAGACTAATAAACCTTAGTTTAACATTTTTGTTTTGGTTATGTAATGGATTAGAATATTAATCTGAAATACCAGTAGTATTTCTATTGGTCTATAAGTAATGTAAAATGGACTTTCAGAGTAGTTAAAGTAATAGTATAATGGTATTTGAAATAAATAAACCTTAGTTTGACATATGGTTATGTAATGGATTACAATATCTTAAATACCATTAGTAAACTATTGTCTATAAATAATTTACAATGGACCTTCAGAGTAGTAAACTAGTACTGTATTTGTATTTAAAATAAGTGAACCGTCAAAATACTAACCTGACAATTATTGACTTCAGTAGTATAGGAGTAAACTATTATTAGTTTGAAAGATCGGTTCCAACTAAGATGCAACGACATATTCAAAGTATTGACGCAATAATTATATAAGATTTCGTGTCATAAGTAGCAACCGATGACGTAAGCACGGTACCGTAGACGTTATAACACATTTTCTGCTGCTTTACGTTCATCACGGCAGTTAATCTAATTTCTCGTAAGAGGTGGGGAGATGGGATGCAAAATTGATAGAGAGTATTTCCTTATCTTACGTCGTTGCGTTGTTTCTAGTGAGAACCAAGCTAAGGTATATACAGTAGGCCTACATTTTTTATACATTTTATTATTTTGTAATAATGAACTGAGTAGAATTACACCATACTGTAGATAAGTATCCGTTTACATTATTTTGAGGATTGTTTTAGTTTCTTCTAGTTCTGAATAAAGAAAATGAAACAAAAGTTTTCTGTTAATTGTATTTATTTCAAAGATTGGTGCACTGACTAAATTGATTATGTATTTGTGTTTTGGTATTTTATTAAACATAGTGACTTTTAATGAGAATGGTAATGTCTTCGATCTGGCGACTCCTAATGAAACAGTGTTATACCTGTGGAGTTATTTCGGTTTATCTTATCTAATAATTCATTTTTAAAGATCTGAAATCTTTCTTCGTAGCATGCAAATCATTAAACTGTTTGAGAAGAGTCTCGTAAAAACTGTAACGGACCGAACTTTTTATATAATTATCTCCAATTTCTGTGCGATTTATGTTTGGTTTACTTTATACGCTGGCGTTCGCATTTTAATGCACGTGCGATCAAATATGTAGAAGGAAGATGTACTGGTTCAGAGATGACGTAGTTTATTATAATAAATACTGATGATACCTTGGTTATACATCACTACCAAGACGCAACGACGTTGACCAATATTTATTTATTTATTTGGAATTACACCTTTAGATCGGTGGCACACTTAGCACAAAGGTGCATCCTTCACAATATAAAATATAACAATTAACAGAAAAGTAAAAAAAGGCAAAAGCAACTATCAACCCCTATCCAACCCCCCCCCCCTCCCAATTTATATCGATACATACAGTAGATCATTACTTTACACAATGAATACAAAACAAGATATAGTAAAAGTGTATAAAATAAAATATAATCAACTGATAAACACAGCTTATTACGAAAAACCCCCAACCCTCCCCCCACCCCACTTTTTCCAATAACAATTCGGTAAAACCCAGTACCGTTTTGATTACGATCATGCGGGAAATTACCTCACGGCCTACAATGAATGTTCTCTAGGCCCTATAACATTATAAAATTGAAACTGAGTACATACTAAGAATCGCCAAATATGCATACCTAAGAATTTTAAAATATATATTAAATCTAAAAAGTCGCTCGTGATCTAAAGGCCCATTTACACTAGGATGATAACGATATTTGTGTGTTGAAGACGATTTCACTGACAGGCTTAAGATACTAAATTTACCAGATATGGTTCAAAGAATGAAATTTCATAGTATAATTTTTGTAGTTAAGTGTTTGCATAATTTAATTGATTTTGATATATTTGAATACCTTACAATTAATTCTGGGTATCCAGAGTCGCTCACCTTTAAACACATGTATGCTAGAACTAATGCATTTAAATACTCCCTGTTTGTTAATTTCCCTCGAATATGGGAATGTATCCCGCATGAAGTTCGTAACAAAGTCCTGTTTAACTTTGGGGGGTTTAGAAGGGATTTGAAAAAATGTATTACTGATATCGAATTCATCTAGACTATCACTGTGTTTTTATGTCTTTTGAGTTTTTCGTACTATTAGTTGGGAAAGCCACTCGACAGTGTAGTTCTTTTGAACTGATCCACTTTTGGTTACCCGCAGGTGCTGATAGTACTTTTGTTCTGTTTTGTTGAATGATGCCGTACCTTGTTTATGATTTTTGTATGTTACCTGGAAATTCAATAAAATAAAATAAAAAATAAAAATAAAAATCGACGATAAATATATAAGCATGCATTTTTATTACATAAAACAAAAGAATTAGAAAGGTTTTCGTTCTATAACTATAGGATAATCATTTATGCTGTCTTTGATAACAATTTAATTTTAAAAATTCCAAAATCAAATGGGGTCATGATAAATAAAAACAATAAAATAAAATCAATTACTAATTACTACTAATATTACTATAATAATCATAACATCATTTGATTGGACGTTTGAAAATATCATTTTTATCAAAGGAAGCATAGCCTCGTGAGGTAATTTCCCGATTGATCGTAATCAAAACGGTACTGGGTATGGTCTACTAGTTTTTCTGCTCCCAACCAGTACATCCATTCATAGAAGCTTTGATGAAGTAAGCCTACCTGGTGGTGGCCATAGAACGGTCCCGAGATAACGACTATACTTCGGCTTTAGTCGATAGAAGATTGAATAAATTGTTAGAGAAAGAGTATACGATGTTATGATTATGTGTAGATATGTGATTTGTTCTTTTTATCAAATGATGTTATGTATTTAATAAATTTGTTATATCAATTAATTCAATTATCGTAGATTGCATATTATGCGATTAATGTTATTTAATAAATGTTTGATATATTATTATTATATTAATAAAAAGATATTTGTTAGTATAAATTAAAAATATAGATATAAGGAAGAAAAGCAAAGAGATTGTGGAGCGGCTGTACCAGAATATACAACACTAAGTATTGTAAAGTTAACATATTAAAAATTTAGGCGATCTTGTCAAAGGTCAAGCGCCTTCAGCCTGCCACGTTTCGATATTCAATATTGAACTTGACCTGACGTGGTTACACAATATCTTTATATGAATATGGTAGAGTGGATAGAAACAAAAATTAATTTAAATTTAAAAATTTTACCTTAATAACTGGTTTTGAATTGAATCGGTTGATGTCTTATCGTTGTATGATGTACGATTAGGTTTGGTTTAAAATTATGTTCGATAAATGGCGTATGCGTATAGAATGAAATGCTCGCGTTACGATGTACGCGTGTAATGTTGTTTATATCGTATAACAGATAAAGGATGAAAATAATATAGAAGGTATATGGTAGAACAATACAAAGTAGTTTAGGATGTAGAAATAAGAAAAGTTTGTTAGTGCAAAAGTGTAGATTTTGAATGCGAGAAATGACTTGATGGTACAGTCCAACTAGAGTCCTATGTCGGCACCTAGGCCTATATAACGTCGTGAGGTAATTTCCCGATTGATCGTAATCAAAACGGTACTGGGTATGGTCTACTAGTTTTTCTGCTCCCAACCAGTACATCCATTCATAGAAGCTTTGATGAAGTAAGCCTACCTGGTGGTGGCCATAGAACGGTCCCGAGATAACGACTATACTTCGGCTTTAGTCGATAGAAGATTGAATAAATTGTTAGAGATAGAGTATACGATGTTATGATTATGTGTAGATATGTGATTTGTTCTTTTTATTCAAATGATGTTATGTATTTAATAAATTTGTTATATCAATTAATTCAATTATCGTAGATTGCATATTATGCGATAAATATTATTTAATAAATGTTTGATATATTATTATTATATTAATAAAAAGATATTTGTTAGTATAAATTAAAAATATAGATATAAGGAAGAAAAGCAAAGAGATTGTAGAGCGGCTGTACCAGAATATACAACACTAAGTATTGTAAAGTTAATATATTAAAAATTTAGGCGATCTTGTCAAAGGTCAAGCGCCTTCAGCCTGCCACGTTTCGATATTCAATATTGAACTTGACCTGACGTGGTTCCACAATATCTTTATATGAATATGGTAGAGTGGATAGAAACAAAAATTAATTTAAATTTAAAAATTTTACCTTAATAACTGGTTTTGAATTGAATCGGTTGATGTCTTATCGTTGTATGATGTACGATTAGGTTTGGTTTAAAATTATGTTCGATAAATGGCGTATGCGTATAGAATGAAATGCTCGCGTTACGATGTACGCGTGTAATGTTGTTTATATCGTATAACAGATAAAAGATGAAAATATAGAAGGTATATGGTAGAACAATACAAAGTAGTTTAGGATGTAGAAATAAGAAAAGTTTGTTAGTGCAAAAGTGTAGATTTTGAATGCGAGAAATGACTTGATGGTACAGTCCAACTAGAGTCCTATGTCGGCACCTAGGCCTATATAACGTCGTGAGGTAATTTCCCGATTGATCGTAATCAAAACGGTACTGGGTATGGTCTACTAGTTTTTCTGCTCCCAACCAGTACATCCATTCATAGAAGCTTTGATGAAGTAAGCCTACCTGGTGGTGGCCATAGAACGGTCCCGAGATAACGACTATACTTCGGCTTTAGTCGATAGAAGATTGAATAAATTGTTAGAGAAAGAGTATACGATGTTATGATTATGTGTAGATATGTGATTTGTTCTTTTTATCAAATGATGTTATGTATTTAATAAATTTGTTATATCAATTAATTCAATTATCGTAGATTGCATATTATGCGATTAATGTTATTTAATAAATGTTTGATATATTATTATTATATTAATAAAAAGATATTTGTTAGTATAAATTAAAAATATAGATATAAGGAAGAAAAGCAAAGAGATTGTGGAGCGGCTGTACCAGAATATACAACACTAAGTATTGTAAAGTTAACATATTAAAAATTTAGGCGATCTTGTCAAAGGTCAAGCGCCTTCAGCCTGCCACGTTTCGATATTCAATATTGAACTTGACCTGACGTGGTTACACAATATCTTTATATGAATATGGTAGAGTGGATAGAAACAAAAATTAATTTAAATTTAAAAATTTTACCTTAATAACTGGTTTTGAATTGAATCGGTTGATGTCTTATCGTTGTATGATGTACGATTAGGTTTGGTTTAAAATTATGTTCGATAAATGGCGTATGCGTATAGAATGAAATGCTCGCGTTACGATGTACGCGTGTAATGTTGTTTATATCGTATAACAGATAAAGGATGAAAATAATATAGAAGGTATATGGTAGAACAATACAAAGTAGTTTAGGATGTAGAAATAAGAAAAGTTTGTTAGTGCAAAAGTGTAGATTTTGAATGCGAGAAATGACTTGATGGTACAGTCCAACTAGAGTCCTATGTCGGCACCTAGGCCTATATAACGTCGTGAGGTAATTTCCCGATTGATCGTAATCAAAACGGTACTGGGTATGGTCTACTAGTTTTTCTGCTCCCAACCAGTACATCCATTCATAGAAGCTTTGATGAAGTAAGCCTACCTGGTGGTGGCCATAGAACGGTCCCGAGATAACGACTATACTTCGGCTTTAGTCGATAGAAGATTGAATAAATTGTTAGAGATAGAGTATACGATGTTATGATTATGTGTAGATATGTGATTTGTTCTTTTTATTCAAATGATGTTATGTATTTAATAAATTTGTTATATCAATTAATTCAATTATCGTAGATTGCATATTATGCGATAAATATTATTTAATAAATGTTTGATATATTATTATTATATTAATAAAAAGATATTTGTTAGTATAAATTAAAAATATAGATATAAGGAAGAAAAGCAAAGAGATTGTAGAGCGGCTGTACCAGAATATACAACACTAAGTATTGTAAAGTTAATATATTAAAAATTTAGGCGATCTTGTCAAAGGTCAAGCGCCTTCAGCCTGCCACGTTTCGATATTCAATATTGAACTTGACCTGACGTGGTTCCACAATATCTTTATATGAATATGGTAGAGTGGATAGAAACAAAAATTAATTTAAATTTAAAAATTTTACCTTAATAACTGGTTTTGAATTGAATCGGTTGATGTCTTATCGTTGTATGATGTACGATTAGGTTTGGTTTAAAATTATGTTCGATAAATGGCGTATGCGTATAGAATGAAATGCTCGCGTTACGATGTACGCGTGTAATGTTGTTTATATCGTATAACAGATAAAAGATGAAAATATAGAAGGTATATGGTAGAACAATACAAAGTAGTTTAGGATGTAGAAATAAGAAAAGTTTGTTAGTGCAAAAGTATAGATTTTGAATGCGAGAAATGACTTGATGGTACAGTCCAACTAGAGTCCTATGTCGGCACCTAGGCCTATATAACGTCGTGAGGTAATTTCCCGATTGATCGTAATCAAAACGGTACTGGGTATGGTCTACTAGTTTTTCTGCTCCCAACCAGTACATCCATTCATAGAAGCTTTGATGAAGTAAGCCTACCTGGTGGTGGCCATAGAACGGTCCCGAGATAACGACTATACTTCGGCTTTAGTCGATAGAAGATTGAATAAATTGTTAGAGATAGAGTATACGATGTTATGATTATGTGTAGATATGCGATTTGTTCTTTTTATTCAAATGATGTTATGTATTTAATAAATTTGTTATATCAATTAATTCAATTATCGTAGATTGCATATTATGCGATAAATATTATTTAATAAATGTTTGATATATTATTATTATATTAATAAAAAGATATTTGTTAGTATAAATTAAAAATATAGATATAAGGAAGAAAAGCAAAGAGATTGTGGAGCGGCTGTACCAGAATATACAACACTAAGTATTGTAAAGTTAATATATTAAAAATTTAGGCGATCTTGTCAAAGGTCAAGCGCCTTCAGCCTGCCACGTTTCGATATTCAATATTGAACTTGACCTGACGTGGTTCCACAATATCTTTATATGAATATGGTAGAGTGGATAGAAACAAAAATTAATTTAAATTTAAAAATTTTACCTTAATAACTGGTTTTGAATTGAATCGGTTGATGTCTTATCGTTGTATGATGTACGATTAGGTTTGGTTTAAAATTATGTTCGATAAATGGCGTATGCGTATAGAATGAAATGCTCGCGTTACGATGTACGCGTGTAATGTTGTTTATATCGTATAACAGATAAAAGATGAAAATATAGAAGGCATATGGTAGAACAATACAAAGTAGTTTAGGATGTAGAAATAAGAAAAGTTTGTTAGTGCAAAAGTGTAGATTTTGAATGCGAGAAATGACTTGATGGTACAGTCCAACTAGAGTCCTATGTCGGCACCTAGGCCTATATAACGTCGTGAGGTAATTTCCCGATTGATCGTAATCAAAACGGTACTGGGTATGGTCTACTAGTTTTTCTGCTCCCAACCAGTACATCCATTCATAGAAGCTTTGATGAAGTAAGCCTACCTGGTGGTGGCCATAGAACGGTCCCGAGATAACGACTATACTTCGGCTTTAGTCGATAGAAGATTGAATAAATTGTTAGAGATAGAGTATACGATGTTATGATTATGTGTAGATATGTGATTTGTTTTTTTTATTCAAATGATGTTATGTATTTAATAAATTTGTTATATCAATTAATTCAATTATCGTAGATTGCATATTATGCGATAAATATTATTTAATAAATGTTTGATATATTATTATTATATTAATAAAAAGATATTTGTTAGTATAAATTAAAAATATAGATATAAGGAAGAAAAGCAAAGAGATTGTGGAGCGGCTGTACCAGAATATACAACACTAAGTATTGTAAAGTTAATATATTAAAAATTTAGGCGATCTTGTCAAAGGTCAAGCGCCTTCAGGTCACGTCAGGTCAAGTTCAATATTGAATATCGAAACGTGGCAGGCTGAAGGCGCTTGACCTTTGACAAGATCGCCTAAATTTTTAATATATTAACTTTACAATACTTAGTGTTGTATATTCTGGTACAGCCGCTCCACAATCTCTTTGCTTTTCTTCCTTATATCTATATTTTTAATTTATACTAACAAATATCTTTTTATTAATATAATAATAATATATCAAACATTTATTAAATAATATTTATCGCATAATATGCAATCTACGATAATTGAATTAATTGATATAACAAATTTATTAAATACATAACATCATTTGAATAAAAAGAACAAATCACATATCTACACATAATCATAACATCGTATACTCTATCTCTAACAATTTATTCAATCTTCTATCGACTAAAGCCGAAGTATAGTCGTTATCTCGGGACCGTTCTATGGCCACCACCAGGTAGGCTTACTTCATCAAAGCTTCTATGAATGGATGTACTGGTTGGGAGCAGAAAAACTAGTAGACTATACCCAGTACCGTTTTGATTACGATCAATCGGGAAATTACCTCACGACGTTATATAGGCCTAGGTGCCGACATAGGACTCCAGTTGGACTGTACCATCAAGTCATTTCTCGCATTCAAAATCTACACTTTTGCACTAACAAACTTTTCTTATTTCTACATCCTAAACTACTTTGTATTGTTCTACCATATACCTTCTATATTTTCATCTTTTATCTGTTATACGATATAAACAACATTACACGCGTACATCGTAACGCGAGCATTTCATTCTATACGCATACGCCATTTATCGAACATTTTAAATCAAACCTAATCGTACATCATACCAAAGATCGTATAGCGCCACGTAGTGGCGCAAGATATGGAACTGACGCTCGAAAAATGATAATTCCATGGGCAGCCATTCCGGCAAGCGGATTACCCAGTAGGCAATGCGGCACGCCACCAAATCAATGAAAACAAATAGGATTTGCATCTACGCGATAAACAGTACGACTTTATTTTATCTTTCGCGTCAAAATGAAAGAACATCTATATAAAATTCGATTATATAAATTTACTCCATTTGATATTACACTTACATATGCGTATATCACTGTCCAACCTCAAACGGCTACAGAATAAACACTGACTGTATGGAGGACGAATTTTGTAGGCAGTCGGTTGAGGCATAGTTATAAATAGTGTCGCGGGGCGCAGCGCGATGCTACGCACTTCACGCCCAAGGTCGGCCGCGTTTGGCCTAGGCTGGGATGATGGCTTAGTTTATGTGCGAGAGAAGCATTTTTTTGGAGATGAATTGTAATAATTGCCAAATATATTGTCCAAAACTGTCTTTTTAATTTAAAAAAAAAATTAATGGGCAGGGGGATGTTCCTAAACAACAGTACTGATAATAACTGAATTCTGGTTATTTCCTTTCACTTAAAAGTATGAGGTGTGTGAAAATAGTGATTTTATTTGTAATCCCATAGGATACTGCTCCTTTTCAAGAATCAAAAATATAAACTATTACTATTGAAATATAATTGTCCATCAGTTCTGGCCTTTGTATTTAATTCTTGTGTAAAATACCACTTTGCACTCAATCATCTATCTTCTCAATTTTACAGTATGATGACAGACTTATATCTTTCTGAAATAGGGAAAAATATATCATTAAATTATTAGGTCACTTTTCGAACTGTTACATAATCATTTGATTACTTATTATAGTATTTTAAAATACTATACATTTTTAAATTCAAAACAAAAGTCAATATACTATTTATTAATAATTGTAAGTATTCAAAAATGTTTACATTAATTAACTAAATATTTTTCAAATAAAGATGAAGAACAAAATAAATATGAGGATCAAATTTATAATTTAAATTTATTAAATAAAAAAAACAAACAATTCATTCATTCATAATAACATTTATTTCTTATCATTTCAAAGTAAACAAAATAACAATTTAAATATAAATAATTAACTTGGCAACACCCAGAAAGTAATAAAATTTGGAGGTTTCCCTCCAAAAAAACTTGTGACGGGTAGCCAGTTAAGAAATTGTAATCATATTGGAGTTTAAACAAACAGAAACAAAACAAGACAAACAAACATGTAAAGCAAGACAACGACAAATTAACAACAATAACAACATCCTCACGATTTTTGATTTCATTACATTTAATTATTTCTGTTAATGTTATTATTAATAAAACGCTATATTGTCTTGTACATTTTTATTAAAAATTCCTAATTCCCGAACAGCTTCAGTTTTTTTCTTAATCTTCCATCCATCCAAGCCTTGTTTGATCCATCTATCAAGACGCCAATCAATATCATTCATCCTCCCAGACTTTTTTTTATTATTAATCATACTAACTAAACTAGGCCTAGTATTCGGCATTAAATATGCCCAGGCCTACTACTACTAGGCCCTAGATCGGATTGCGCAGAAACGCCTGTCTGAACTAAATTTAAACAACAATTTAATAATTTTGTTAATGTTTACTAACAAAAAAATATATATTCTAAAAACTTACCACTACAATTTATTTACCCAATACAACACGAGAAAACTTCCCGAACAAACAATAACACGTCACACGTGGATGTGGTTCAATGGTTTATTATACACTTCCGGGGTATGTGATCGCGTAACAACTTGCTTGCCGGAATGGCTGCCCATGGAATTTCACTCATGCGCAGTGTATAAGAGATAGGAGTTCCCTATCTTGCGCCACTTCGTGGCGCTATAGTATCTTTGCATCATACAACGATAAGACATCAACCGATTCAATTCAAAACCAGTTATTAAGGTAAAATTTTTAAATTTAAATTAATTTTTGTTTCTATCCACTCTACCATATTCATATAAAGATATTGTGGAACCACGTCAGGTCAAGTTCAATATTGAATATCAAAACGTGGCAGGCTGAAGGCGCTTGACCTTTGACAAGATCGCCTAAATTTTTAATATATTAACTTTACAATACTTAGTGTTGTATATTCTGGTACAGCCGCTCCACAATCTCTTTGCTTTTCTTCCTTATATCTATATTTTTAATTTATACTAACAAATATCTTTTTATTAATATAATAATAATATATCAAACATTTATTAAATAATATTTATCGCATAATATGCAATCTACGATAATTGAATAAATTGATATAACAAATTTATTAAATACATAACATCATTTGAATAAAAAGAACAAATCACATATCTACACATAATCATAACATCGTATACTCTATCTCTAACAATTTATTCAATCTTCTATCGACTAAAGCCGAAGTATAGTCGTTATCTCGGGACCGTTCTATGGCCACCACCAGGTAGGCTTACTTCATCAAAGCTGGTACTGGTTGGGAGCAGAAAAACTAGTAGACCATACCCAGTACCGTTTTGATTACGATCAATCGGGAAATTACCTCACGATGGTTATTGTATAGTTATAGTTTTTATATTTCTTTTGTTTTATGTATGCAAAATGCATATTTGTCTATTTATCGTTGATCGTTATCGTCCTAGTGTAAATGGGCCATGGGGTTTCTCCTGTGTTTTTAATTACCTTTTCCTGTGGTAAACACTTTAATGTGCGCTTGACGAAACATTGTTTACAACCTTCGTCAAGGGGTCAGGATAGTAAAGGGGATTTTCCCCTTTCCCATCAGGAGACGTGTCTCACTGCACCCGATTCTGCTACTGTTCACAGGTGCTATCTGTAAAACTATAGCAAGTTATACACGTTGCTGTCTGCTATAAATGCTGTACTTTTAACACACGATACACTGGCTGTAGCACAGTGTGTGTTGACAATTTACAATGATGTACAACCATAGGCAGGTTTTCGTACTGCCATGCAAGAATGGATAGGTGTTTTCCGCCGCTTTTAGGCCTTCTAGACTAGGCCTAGTCAATTATTGTTATTATTATACGAATTACGTAATTAGTCTAGTAGCTCATCTACCTTTTCAGCAGGGCATAATGAATATTGTAGCTAGGCTAGGCCTACTAGTCTAGCGGGAAATCAACCAATTATTTGGTTGGATACGAGTTTAGGGTAGGAAGTTAAGTACGAGTTGGCATGGGTACGAGTCGACCAGGGGTGAATCGACCAGAGTACACCCGGCCGCCCTACTAGAGCATAGGCTACAGGCCTGCTGGAATGGGAAATCTGTCCTAGCTATAGGCATAGGCCTACATTGGGACGTCCAAAAAAGCCATCCTATGAGCATAAAAAGGCCTCGTAGAGCCAGACATGTTAACATATACTACACAGTACTAGTACGTCTACCATTTATTATAGTTCCATGGTACTACGGATCACTACTATCTAGGTCTAGTAGGCTAGGGTAGGGTTCCAGTAATTTCGGTCGCGTTTTTTCAGGAGGGCATGTGAGAGGTGAGGTAGGTTAGCCCAGCTAGGCTAAACTAACATGTAAGTAGTATTCTACCATGGGATGGGAACGAGTCGGCATGTGGGTACGGGTTGATCTTTATCCGTATTCTAGGGTGCTGGTCAACCCGTAACGTACCCATGTCAACTCATACCAAACTTGGCTAACTCGTACCCAAATAATTGGTCAACTCGTACCAATAGCTTTATAGCTTTATTGATAGCTGGGTTCAAATCTAGGTTGGGACGGTTTTTTCTCATTCTAAAACAGATTTCCTTATAATAATAAAATAATATCGACCTATGAATTTAACTGTAATAATTGTATACATAATATTAGTAGTAATAGTAATTCCCATTGCATTTATTATTATAATATATTTTACGGTTACCCCTTAATTATACTATAGTATAACTTCCTTGTTATATTTTACAATATTTTCTTCATAATTCAACAATTTCTTTTCACAGCTAATTATCAAATTGAATCATCACACACCAAATCTCATGAAATCTCTAGTGTATTTCTCCAAGCTAATCCAGCTACATGGTATTGCCTTGAGGCTAAACTACACTGTATACTGGGCACTACCATCATTCCTGGCCCGTCAACCTGAACCACATTATGGTCCAACACAGCGTGTACTACTGATTCCAAATAGTGAATTACATCCTGTGGTCAAGGATTTATTTGCACTTATGCTTATTTCTTCCAACATACAGAGTACGTAGGGCTTTTAATTTGCCTTTTTACCTGTTAATTAAAAAATCGTTTATGCCTATTGTTGCATAAAGATCAAATTTAGACTGTAAATACTGGGATGATCACCCTAACTGTTGAATTGCATCCCAATACATGGTACCTATTGGTATTATATCTATAAATATAAAGTACTCTCTTATAAATAGATGTATCTCTCCAAACTACTCCAACTACCTAATCTAATAATAGTACTATTAGCATACTACTGTACACTTTGTAGACAAGAAATAAGTTGTATCCACCTAGAGGACTTATGGTAGTACTGTACAGTCGATCGTCCTCTCACTGGCCTGGTCAACATAATCTATGCCTAGATTATTACAGTAATTAAAAAGTACATTATTACAGAGATTTTTTTTTTGCAGAAATCAAAGTTATGTGTATAGAAAGCAGTACTCGTATTAAAAACTAAGCAGGTTGTACTGAACGCAAACTGGCAGGATATTTTGAATATTTTTTGTTCATTTTCCACGAACTGGAGACAAAGATATATTACGACCCTCTTATTTAAATTTATTTGGATAGACCTCCATGTAAATTCATTAAAGGCTATATGATTGTTTTATATTTTAATAATGTGATAGTAGAAAACCATTGTGCATAATGACGACTATGAATCTAATATTTACTTGCATTCTCATCTTTTTAACATTTTATTTATAATGCTGGTAATGAATTTACTATTGAAAAGGTCATGTTTCCACTTATCTCAAATGTTGGCACCCACCTCTAACCTTGGTAGAACTGACTGTGTTCTACATGAGTACATATAGTAGTGTTTTGCTCCCCAACATCCCAACAATTTTCTGTTTTTGAAACAAAAAAAAAAGCGTCCGTGTACCAATCTAACAAAATAATAAGTGGCCTAGCCTATTCCGAATTAGTAATTTATACAAACGAATTACAGTAACTGTACTTATTTTAGGCTTTTGGGCTTTCGTATTGGATATTCAGTATATCAGCACATTCCGGCTTTTATCAAAGAATATATATCACAAGAATGAGTATTCACACGTTATTATAAGAAATGTATAGAGGATTATATTGCTAAGAAAATGGCAGATTTTAAGAATACAACAATACGTTTTTGTATCATACCCTGCTGCTATACATTCGATTAAGAGCAATTCCCGAAATTATTATTTAAACAAATTGCATTTGGTACAAAATAATTCGATCTTGCATGCTCTTATATATTCTCATTGCGTCATCAAATTCAGAATCTATTTTGGTGAAGCAGTCTGATCCAAGTTGCTTCGGTAATCTATGCAGTCATAAATAGGCCTATACCGAATCGGGTAAATTAACCACTGTGATAAAGTAAAAGATTACACAGTTTATGTTTTTAGTATAAGCCTACATTTTCGCACAACTTTTCCGTTACATTTATAAACATTTTTTTCATTGCAGTACACAATATGTGTTTCATTGATATTTATAGACCTAATTTGAGTTCCACACCATGTCGAGTTGATCGATTAGTTTTTGGCCGAGTTGACGCAGAGCTGAGCTAACTTGGGCCGAATTGACATGGGGCCGAGTTGTTTAGGGCTGAATTTACGCGAGGCCAAGTCGAGATAGTTTAGGGCCGACTTGGATTGAATTCATTTGAAGTATTAATGCATTTATACAGATCATTTGGGTCCTTCTAAATACCTAAGAACTACTGTACCATCAAACCAAAACCCACCAAGACGGGTTTCACGGAATCTAAGATCATGAAAACTAAGACCCACTCCTAAGGCAGCGGGATGATTCGGCCCTGAGACGAATAGTTATTATTCTTTGATTGTTTTTTTTAGGGTGGGTTACTATTAGAAGGGTTGGGTTACTATTAGAGTAGTGGGTTACTATTACTAATCTTAAATTAGGCACCTGAAAATAGTAACCCACCCACAACTTTTCCGGTCAGCAACTCATAGCAAAATAATAAAACAGACGTACAAATAAACAAATTTGGTTGAACTATTTTATAAACTCAAAAACACTCAATCCTCCCCCCCCCCCACCACTTGAGATCAAAATGCATTATTTCTTATTATTTTCAAAATACGGCTGCATCATGCCATGGGTTACTATTAGAGTAGGGGGTGGGGGGGTTACTATTAGAGTAGGGGGATATTACTATAGATTGACTTATAAGGTGGAGTCACTATTAGAAAGGGGGTTACTATTAGAGTGTGGGTTACTATAAGAAGATATACGGTATGAATTTGGTCTAATGTGAGACGTTTTGGCCCACACAGTCAGATGTTTCGGCCCAAAAGTGGGCCAAATCGTCCTACGAAAAGTGGGTCGAATCGTCCCGGGCCGTATCGTCTCAGAGCCGAATTGTCCCGGAGTCCATAAGACCTAAGATCACGAAACCCTTATTGTCGTTCCCTTTCGCACCTATCTTGTATTTTAACTCTAAATGTGTTAACCAACTTTATCCTGAATACCACACCATACTACTTTTATGAAGAAGAATCAATAAAATAACAAACAAATAAATAAGATTTTAAAGATCTTAGATTAAATCTTAAAGATTAAATGTTGAGGTGTATATTCAGAGCGTCATTCTGACGTCACACTAGTACTGGAGCATTCTCTACGGAACGCCATCTATGCCTTTATTAACTTCAGAAATAGAAATAGTACTACGGTAACTGTTCAAGCGGACCCAATTTAGCACCAGGGGAGCACAGTGATATAAAATAGATATAGGCCTAAGTCACTAAATTTAATATCGTTTCGTATGTTAATACACTGTGCTCAAGTCGATCCAATTTGGCGTCAGTGGAGCACAGTGATATAAAATAGAAACAAGTCACTGAATTTTAATATCTTTTCGTATGTTAATACACTGTGCTAAGTGGAACCAATTTGTCGCCAGAGGAGCACAGTGATATAAAATAGAAACAATTCACTGAATTTTTATATCTTTTTGTATGTTAATACACTATGCTCACGTGGAACCAATTTGGCGCCAGTGAGCACAGTGATATAAAATAAAAAAAAGTCACTAAATTTTAATATCTTTTCATATGTTAATACACTGTGCTCCAGTGGACCCGCCCAATTAAGTTGAAATATATTTGTGTATGTTAAAATACACTGTGCTCCCGTGGATCCAATTTGGCGCCAGTGGTGTAGCACAGCGAAATAGTCGCATACAAAAACATCGAGAAAAAATACTTCTGGAATTCAAAAATATTTCAAACTTGGTATATTATAAATGAATAAATATTTGTTACTCCATCTGTAATGCAAAAGAAAAATTAGTTTTAAGCCACATCAGTGATTTTAATAAATTTCGTTTGTCAAAGATAAATACTTTTGAATTTAATTTTTATTTAGGTATATTGTTAATTTAATAACTTATAAAATATCAATCTGTGCCAATGGAAGAATTATGGAATTGTTAGGACTTGATCCCCACTGCAATTGTTTGTTATCAACTGTATGGACGTGTAATTTGAACAAGGGTGTCGGCAACCCAAGTCCTCTATCGCGACAGCTCCGTCCTCCGTCGGAAAAAAAGATCAAGTCTACACCTGGTGCAACCACCGATCTAAGCTCCCACCGATAGCAATAACATTAACAAGTAATGTAACTCTTCCCTGGTGTAAATTAACCTGTATTTAAAATAGAATGACTACATATATAAGTGTAATTTCCTCCTACGACGCGAGTGAGTGTATAACTTTGCTTATGAATACAGCGGTAGTTTTTCCAAACGTTTTAAAAACGTAAAACCTTTGGCTCGAATAAACAAATACTTTATTTGTACAAGACCTTGATTACTTTGACGGAAATTGCGCCAATGTATACATACCTGGTGAACTTCATAAGGAAATCATGTCATCATTAGACCCCTCAATGTTGAATATGTACGCTAGATACTATAGTATTTAGTAACTACAGTATAACTTCACAGACGTTGCACATTGACAATACCCAGTATGGAATTTCATGATTATAAACCAGCTTGTGTTTGTAATGGCATACCAGTTATTGTACGTCTGTACTCTATGACTTAAGGCCTACTTGATTGTATATAAACTGCAAGTCATGAGGAAATAAATAAAATACATTTTCATTGTTTATATCAAGTCATCATTTTGTTTAAACATATTTTTGAATTGGACATTTTATTTACTTTTATCAACAATTGAGCAACAATCTTTACAAGCGAAATCATTAATTCACTTAATTTTTTCCCGTCAATGTACAGTGAATAAATGTATTAAAACTACAAAATTTCCTATTCAACATTTGATTTAATTTATGTTTAGCGGGAATACAGACATTAGTTTTAGGGTATGGAGAGGATTTGGGGATTGTAAAATAGCTTGATCTAAATTCACAAGTAACCTATTATATAGACTATCTAAATAGTATTTATCTCAGAAATTGAGAAACTCATTTGCTCAGAGTCAAACTCTCATAATATAAATATTAATGATATAAATAAATATAATTTAAAAGGCCAAACATTAAAATGAATACCCATGTTAATGATTGGAACAAAATAATTGAAATTCAAACTAAGTGTGAATTTGTTTAAATATCAATCCGCTAGTGAGGTACTTACAAGGTTTTTAAACAAGTCCGTGTGCGAATAAAAAATAATAAACGAGGGAATGGACCGGAAACAATTTCGACAACATAAAATGAAAAATATAGATCATGGAATATAGTGACATATTACTCTTCCCATGATAAGCCTCTATTTCAAAATCTTTGGATCTGCCTGCCATCATAATGCCTGATTTTTAAATACAATAAAACAAATTTTTAAAGCATAAATCAATTGACTTCGGTATGATGATAAATTATTATACCAAAATTAGATTTCTACGTACAAACTATAAAAAAAATGCGTTGTCTAAAGGCAGTATAATATAATACTTGTACTTCAAGAGGCCATGTTTATGCAGAATCTCTTTGTCTCTGTAATATAGAGGTACTGTAGGTCAGAAAACATTGAATGAAAATAGAAAACAAATGTTTACAAATACAGGATCATTGGCATATGCAGCTTTTTAATATTATATTCTTAATGGCCCTATTACTACAATAGGATTAGTTGGATTTGTTGGAAGTGAAATGATTGTTGGTATATCTTATGCAATTCCAGATCATCAACGAAGAGGTCATGTGATGCAAACAATATTATGACCGAAACTAAATATTCGTAACTCATCAAACTTACTGTGTTTATTTGATAGAGGTTTTCTGTTAAATAATTATTGATTTTGTAGTTTGTCGATGACAGAACAGTATGGTTTGAATTGTAAGTTTATTTTATTGTGTACATGCAGGTAAAACAGCAGTCATGATATTTATATAATGCTTTAGTGAAGTTTTAATATATATCACCAAGCGTTAGGCAAAGAGGCTAATGGTTAGTAGGTCTATGCCCAATATTAATTATTTCTTATCAGTATTGAGAAAATGTACCTGACCTCTTATTTCTACAAAGTGACATAATAGTAGGATATGCCACAGTATATACTTCATTTTACTCAACATAGTATAATTAAAAACTGAATGCAATTGGAGTGTGCTACG